>NC_092741.1:120065592-120320592 GCF_047496795.1 Chiloscyllium punctatum | reverse complement strand
GCATATAATGGTTTGCACTGAGCCAACCGCACATAATCAGTTGGATCAATTAAAAGCACTGACCTGCTGAATTGTTGGCCACAGTTATTGCTGGGGAAAAGTTGCCACTGAAGCTTTTTTCTCAATTACAATATATTTCTGAATGAGATATTCCTTAGCTGAAATTGTTCATTTTGACAGCGAGACTTGTGTTATGGTACAGTAAGAGCTCACTTCTGGCCAACCTGAAGAGATGCTCACCGATAATAAATTGCTAGTCATTTCATTTTTCATCAAATGTTCATGTTTGCCAAAATGGCCACATTGGGCCTATCATTTGGATGGGCTTTGGCATTGTTAAGCTTTTGCTGTGCCCAATACACATGGGCACATTTTAACACCATGTGGTGTGAAACAAATTGGCTGGACCTGGCAGTGGACTAGTGGAGTTTGAATGGAATCATTACCATATACTGGTGTATAGGTCAATCTCATGTACAAGTCAACCCCTTATTTAGCTAAAAAATCTGGTATTTTTTATGTAGCTTGTGTATAAGTCAACCCTAGTTTTTCAAAGGTCTCTTCTTGACCATATATGCAGCCTTAAAGGGCATGATTTGCACATTTTTGCTTCAAATGCAATACCTGCGTCATCACGTTACGTGCACCAGTACCTGTATATATTTGCGCAATGTGAGTTTCAAATCGTTAAATTGAATGTTGATAATGATATGTATACTGTGTATATTTATTTATTTATGTAATATTTGCATATATTTGACTTGTACATGCAAATATCTACGGTACTTTATGGCAGCCCTCGACCTTGTCTTCCCACTGTTGCCTCAGTTTCTTATAAGTAGGTATCGCGTACAGGTGTGCTCTGAGCTTACTGTAAAACTCCCCCAGATTTTTCTGACAGAATGGCATCACAAAGAAACAAGTATATAGCACAGTTTAAACTAAAAATTATTGAAGTTGCAGAGAAGAACAACAATAGTGTAGCTGCAAGGGAATTCTTGTTTCTGAAAAACTTGTTTGAGTTTGGTGGCTAAAAGCCACACAGTTAGAGGCTGTGCCAAAACAGAAGTAGGCCAACTTGAGGAAAGCTGAACAAATGGCCACAACTGGAAGAAAAGGTTGCTGACTGGGTAATTCCACGTCGTTGGAACAGAAGCATAGTGACTCGACAACATATAAGAATATGTGCCAAAAATGAAGAAAATATAAATGGATTCAGTGATTTCAAAGCTAGTGTGAGATGGTGCAGTAGATTTATGAAAAGTTATGATTTAGTCGTTAGACAGAAAAACAAGACTGCCCAACATCTATCAGCAGAAATTAATGACGAGTTAATTGGGTTCCATCACTTTGTAATAAGAAGCCATAACTCAAATGAATTGTGTGTTGTATAGCCTGGTAGGTAGCCTGACCACCTGCCGGTATGCCTGTTAACATTTGTACATATGTGTACGCCTTCGTGCACTTTAGGGTACTAGTAGCTGGAATACGATACGACAGTCCATTCTAACATAGCAGGCAGAATGGAGACAGTTATCTTGTAAATAAATATTCAATAATGGCCATAATTCTTTTTATTTCTGTTTATTATTTTAGATAGAGATCTGGCTCTTGTTTGTCCATTTGTTTGACTCATACCAAGCATGAATTCATCCCCTCAAAAACAATACCTCGTGTATAAGTCGATCCCCTAATTTCAGTTTTAAAAAAAAAGATTTTCAAAACTTGACCTACACTCAAGTATATGTGGTAATTTGATTTTTTTTAAAACTGGACACTTGCATATACTTCAGCTTGATTCCTGCATTTGTTGCCACCACCTTATTAGTTTTTAGTTTATGTACCACAAATGAATGTGGTATTACTGAGCTTTATCTGCTGCTTTGATCATTGTTTGGTTAGGTTGATATGGGAGTCTAGGTATTATCTTGTCAAAGAGGATCTGTACGATTCTGAAATAAAGCTAGAAAATGCTGGTAAAATTCAGAAGTCTGACATCATTTGTGGAGAGAGAAACAGAGTTAACGTTTTAAGTTTGATGTGACTCTTCTTTGGAACACTTAAGTTCAAAACATTAACTGTACCCAGTTACCAGACCTGCTGAGTTCCACCTACAACTATTTTAATTCACAGTCCCAGCTTGCTTTTTATAAAAGCAAGAGGAGCATGGGTAGGGTGAATAAAGAACAAAGAACAAAGAAAATTTACAGCTCAGGAACAGGCCTGAGCCGATCTAAATCCACTGTATAAACCTATCACCCAGTTTCTAAGGATCTGTATCCCTCTGCTCGCCACCTACTCATGCAGCTATCCAGGTGCACCTTAAATGAATCTACCATGCCTGCCTCTACTACCTCTGCTGGCAGTGCGTTCCAGGCACCTACCAACCTCTGTATAAAATACTTGCCACGTGTATCCCCCTTAAACTTGTCTCCTCTCGCCTTGAACGCATGACCCTGGGAAAAAGCTTAACTCTATTCACCCTGTCTATACCCTTCATGGTTTTGTAGACCTCAGTCAGGTCCCCCCTCAATCTCCTTTTTTCTAACGAAAACAATCCTAACCGACTCAACCTCACTTCATAGCTAGCATCTTTCATACAAGGCAACACCCTCGTAAACCTCTGCATCCTGTCCAAAACGTCCACATCCTTTTGGTAATGTAGCAACCAGAACTGTACACAGTATTCTAAATGCGACCAAACCAAAGTTGTGTACAATTTTAACATGACCTGCCAACTCTTATACTCAATACCCTGACTGATGAAGGCAAACGTATCATATGCCCCTTGACCAGTCTATCCACCTATGCAGCCAGCTCCAGGGTACAGTGGACCTGAACTCCCAGATCTCTCCACTCATCAACTTTTCCCAAGGCTCTTACGTTTACAGTATAGTTTGCTCTGGAATTAGACTTCCCAAAATGCATTACCTCACATTTGCCTGGATTGAACTCCATTGCCACTTCTCCGCCCAGCTGTCCAGTCTATCTTACTCTCCTGTATTTTTTGACAGACCCCTATGCTTTCTGCTACTCCACCAATCTTCGTGTCATCAGCAAACTTACTGATCATACCAAGAATGCCCTCTTCCAGATCATTTATGTATATCACAAACAATAGTGGCCCCAGCACAGATCACTTTACTCCATTTCGAGAAACTCCCTTCAACTACTACTCTCTGTCTTCTGTTGCTCAACCAGTTCTTTATCCACCTAGCTAAAACACCCTGCACACCATGTGAGGTTCACATTCTCTATTAGTTTACCATGGGAAACTTTATCAAATGCTTTACTAAAGTCCATGTATATGACATCTACAGCCTTTCCTTCATCTATCAACTTGGTCACTTCCTCAAAGAACTCTATTAAGTTGGTAAGGCACAATCTCCTCCACACACAACCGCTTGCTTATCATTGATAAGCCCATTATTTTCCAAATATAAACAGATTTTATCCCTCAGTACCTTCTCCAGCAACTTTCCCACCATTGACGTCAGGCTCACTGGTCTGTAGATACTTGACTATCCCTATTACCTTTCTTTTAGGGGGACAACATTAACAACCCTCTGGTTCTTCGGCACTTCACCTGTGTTTAAGGATGCTACAAAGATATCTGTCTGGGCCCCAGCTATTTCCTCTCTTGCCTCCCTCAGCAACCTGGGGTAGATCCCATCCTGTCTTGGGGATTTGTCCACCTTAATATCCTTTAGCTTACATCTTCCCTCCTTATGCCAATGTGATCCAGAGTAAATAAACTTCGATCTTTAATCTCAAAATTCATCGTGTCCCTCTCCTCAGTGAACACTGATGCAAAGTAATCATTGAGAATCTCACCCATTTTCTCAGGTTCGAAACACAACCTTGTCCTTTAGTGGACCAAAATACCATCTAGAAGTCTCGTTTTTGGCTATTGAACCGCCTACCTACTCCCCTTACAATAAAATCCCCTACAACTATGGCCCTACGAGTCTTTTTCCCGCCCTTCTGAACAGCAGGACCTGCCACTGTGCCATAGCCCTGGCAACTTCTGCCCACGCCTGGTGAACCATCCTCCGACAGTATCCAAAACGGTATACCTGTTTTGGAGGGAGGTAACCGCAGAGGACACCTGCACTGCCTTGTTACTCTTTCTCTGCATTTCTCCCCCTCAGCAATTCTAATCTGCAGTGTGACCAATTCACTAAACATGTTATCCACAACCTCCTCAGCATTGCAGATGCTCCACAGTGAGTCCATCAAAAACTCCAGAGCCATCATGCGGTCAAACAAGAGCTGCAGCTGGACACTGTTCTTGCAAATGTAAGAGTAAGGGACATCAGCCATTTCCCTGAGCTCCTACATCAAGCAAGAGGCACATGATACGGGTTTGAGGCCCCTTGCCATTATAAGCCTTAGCTTTATATCAGCTAACTAAAACCAAACAATGCACTTAAAAGAAAAAAACTATTTTCCTTACAGAGTCCTTTTTGTCTGGTTAGAGGAGGGAGGGCAGGAGGGAGATACTACAAGTGTAGGATCTCTGGTTTAGCCACTCCCCAAATATATACTAAGTCCTTAGTTTCCTGGCCTGGTCTCCAGTGCCACCTCTGCTCTGTCTCCTGCTGCTCTCAGACAGGAAAAAGGCCACAGGCTTTGGAAGGTAATTATTTATACTGTTCACTTACCTTCCCAGCAACCTCCTGGTCTCCAATGTCACCTCCACTCTGTCTCCCGCTGCTCCCAGACAGTTTTAAAAAAAAGCCAAGTTTTTTTTCCCCAGTGTAGAGCAACCCAAAACTAGAGGACTTAGGGTTAAGGTTAGATTTACAAGGGAGCTGAGGGACAACCTTTTCACAGAGGGTGGAATATGTATGGAAGGAGCTGCTGGAAGAAATGTTGGAGGTTGGTACAATTGCAGCATTTAAAAGACATCAGGATGGGTATATGAATAAGAATGGTTGACAGGGATATGGGCCAAAAGCTGTGAAGTGGGACTAAATCAATTTAGGATATCTGGTTGGCATGGACAAGTTGGACTGAAGAGTCTGTTTACTTGCTGTATAACTATGACTGTGGTTGTGCCATTCCTTAGAACTGGGAAAAGTTAGAAATGTGATGGATCTTAAGTTGTGTAGTGGGAGAAGGTGGAAAAAGATGAAAAGGAAATGTCTGGGATAAGGCGGAAGACAGGAGACATTAAGTGACGAAAAATGTTCTGGGGCAGAATCCAAAGGAATTAGCAATGGGACAAGAAAAGAAGTAAAAGATTCTCTTCGTCTCTTGACCTTTTCATTTTAAAGGGTATCATGATAATATCACTGGACTTGTAATAAAGGCTAATGGCATGAGGGGACAGGTTCAAATTCTGCCACGGCTGTTTGAATTCACAAAATAAATCTGGAATTTAAGCTAGTTTTGGTAATTATGATCATCATAACTGTCAAAGTTGTAAAAGCCCATCTGACTCACTAACTTCCTTTATCTCATGGTTACTCTTAACTGCCCTCTGACAAGGACACTGGCTGACTTTGCCAGCAATGCTACTATCTCCTCATAGAATAAGGAAAAAAAGTTGCTGATCTGACATCAGCTGTCTTGATTTCTCGACTGCCCTCACTATATCCTGCCTCCCTTTGAATTTGCTGATCACAGGTACAATAGTAACATTGTTATCAAACCTGCTAACAACTGTGATGATGATGTCTGACATGCTGGTCTCTACTGATCAAAGGCTGAATGCCAATTCTATAGCTGTCCATCTACTTCTCCTGGACCTTGAATCCACTATCAAACATCAATAAACATTGTTTCCCAGATTATCATGGACATCCCATGGAGTTTATTCCTCTACAGCTTTCGACCTTACAATCCCCAAAGCCATACAGTCTGTTTCCCTCCTCTTCCAAGATCCACAAACAGAACTGACCTGGAAGATCTTTCATTTCAACCTGATCCTCCCCCATTAAACTGATTTCTTCCTACCTGACTTTCAACCAAGAGTGGTATCAGGTCAATTTTCAGATTTCACTTTTCTTGAGAAACAAGCCCCAGGCTGTTCAATCTTTCCTGATGGGTATCATCTCTCAGTTCTTGTGTGACCCTAGTAATTCTCTTTTGTTGTATTATTTCAAGTGCCATTACATTTTTCTTACAATTTGAAGATTGGAATTCTTCACAGTTCTCTTTAGTGCAGTCTAAACCAGCTTCGATACAGGAATGACTTAACTTTACTACTTTAATTCTGTTCTTGTCATTGCCCCAGTATGTTACGGACTTTCAGCTAATTTTAAAATTTGACACAAAAAGTTGGAAAGTATGGCCGTCCCCAAAGGTGTTTTATGTGGGGTGAAGCCACTCCCTATGTCTCAAAAGAATCTTTCACTTTACAAGACCCATGCTCTACCTGTAAAGCATCAACTTCCTTCAGGAACTAGGGCTCCTATGTAAGACATGTGATTGTAACTCAGAGACTGTGTTAACCATAATTATAACAGTAATCTTTACCTCAAATCAATTTTTGTGTATCCATGTGCCCAGAAGTGTATGACATGACATAAATTTGGATTATTGGATGAGAATAATAACGCCTTTTTTAAAATCACAAAAGCTTGATGCTGAAATTACTTCAGTTGGGATCCATTCTCCAAGAATAAGGTAAGGCGAGCCAGAGAGACAATAAAGAAAATGAAACACAGATAGGAAAAGGAACTTAAGTTCTGTCTGTCACATTCCAGAAATTAACCTTAGAGCTTTAGGTTTTTTTTTATATGTATGATTAATCCACGTGGCTACTTTTAGTGATTGATGTATCTGTATTTCATATCCCTCTGTTCCCCTTCCTCATTTCAAGAGACAGTTTCCAATGTATGATGGACTTACATTTTGCTATGAAAAATATCACCTTAAATTTACCTGTCATGTAGCCCAGCTACCAATTACACAATTCTATAAATTTATTTGTTATTGTGTTACAACCATTATCATAACTACAACTCCTGACTTGCCACCTTCTAGAAATTTTGAAATTGTACTTTTAAATCCTGAGTACAAATCTGCGTGCAGACATTTCCACATATACATATGTACATGTAGCAGAAGCACTATTACCTTTTCCATACTACTTTCAATTTTTGTGGATACAATCCACATGATTAGTTTATCAAGCATCTCTTTCCTCATTCCTTCTTCTATCTTAAATATCATTAGAAAAGATTAAAAAGAATTAAGTGACCCCAACCTGTTACTGACCCTTGGTATATTGCAGGACAAAATAATTATTGAATATTTCCAAATCCATGGCCACTTCCATCTAGAAGAACAAGGGTAGCAGATACATCAACATCTGCAAGTTGCCCTCCAAACCATTCACCATCCTGACTTGGAAATATATCACTGTTGCTTCAGTTTTGCCTGTCAACACCCTGCAACTCCCTCCCTAACAGCATTGTGGGTCTACCTGCAGCACATGGACTGCAAGATTTGAAAAGGCAGCATAGCACCACCTTCTCAAAGGTAACTGGGAATGGGTAGTGCTGGTTCAGGCAGCAATGCCCATGTCCCACGAATGAAAGATATGATTCTGCCACTTCACTGGCTTCATATGTGCATTTATTGTTTACTTCCCTGAACATCTCTAGATGATTTTTTTCATTTTTTTATATGTATGTTTACAATATTTTGAATTTCTTGATTTAATTTAACAGTTTATCTTTGCTTTCTCCAGATCTGCCCCCTTAAAAAATACCAGATGTGCTAATATGTCCTTCTTTAGCTTGGTGTCAATTTTTGCCTGATTTAAATATGATTGGGAAATCTTTTAGGATATTTGTATAAACACACAATTGGGTGTGGTTCTGATTAGACTACATCAAATAAATAATCTATATAGGAGAGTGAAGAAAGTATTTGGCATGTTTTCCTAGATTGGTCAGAGCATTGAGTATCGGAATTGGGAGGTCATGTTGCGGCTGGACAAGACATTGGTTAGGCCACTTGAAATGTTGTGTGCAGTTTCTGGTCTCCTTCCTATCGGAAGGATGTTGTAACACTTGGAAGCGTTCAGAAAAGATTTACAAGGATGTTGCCAGGATTGGAGGTTTTGAGCTATAAGGAGAGGCTGAATAGGCTGGGACTGTTTTTCCTGGAGCATCAGAGGCTGAGGGGTGACCTTATGGAGGTTTATAAAATCATGAGGGGCATGGATAGGATAAACAGACAAGGCCTTTTCCCTGGGGTGTGGAAGTCCAGAATTAGAGGGTATAGGTTTAGGATGAGAGGGGAAAAATTTAAAAGTGACGTAAGGGTCAACGTTTTCACATTCACAATATTGAAATTCAGTAGCAATACCTTACTTTTGTTTTTGAGGTTATTTGTTTAAAATACAAATTCTATGATTGAATGATTTTTTTTATCAAACAACTTCATGCATTCATTTGACACTTTTTAATGTAGTAAAGTATCCCATGTCACATTACCAGATAACAATTGACATTGAGCCAAATAACATATTAGAACCAGTATTATCCAAAGTACGTGTGTGAAAAGGAAAATTTAGAGCAACTGTGTAAAGACTTTGCTTATATTTCCTTGTTTTTCTGATATAGTTTTTTTTTATTGTGCCATAGCCTCTTGTTTCACAATTTGCATTACAAGTTGCAGATTACATCAAATGATGTACAGTATAGTCTGGGTGTTAAGATTTCAGCTTAAGAGTACCTGTCAATATACCTGCTTTGTTCCCCTTGTCCTCACCTACCATCCCACCAACAACCCCTTCCAAAAGATCATTAACCGCCATTTCCGCTACCACATTTCCTCCCCTTCCTTGTCAACTTTCTGCAGCGTCTTCTCCCCAGGACACCCTAGTCCACCACTCCTCCACTTATAATACCTCTCCACACCCCATAGCACCTTCCCTGGCAATCACAGAAAATGTAACCCTTGTCTGTTTACTTCCTCGCTCCTCATTATCTAATGCCCATACACATCATCTAGGTGAAGCAGCAACTGCCAGACTTGCTGAGTTTTTCCAGCACTTTCTGTTTTTGTTTCTAATAAGTTTGTCAAACATTACTTCCTTTTCACAAAACCATGTGGACTTGGCCTGAATACCTTGGAACTTATCATAGAGTCCGCCTACAATTTCTTTCAATAATAATATCATGGACCAGATCAAACCCCTTCAAAATATATGAAGAAGATAACTTTCTTATTGTCAAGGCCACGCAATGCCAGGTGTTGCATTCCAGATGTATTTTGATTGATACACTACCAGTGTTGAAGCAAAACAAATATTATTCATACATTATAATTACAAAGCAACAAAAGAAAGAATTGGAATGACAACTTTGGATGTACATTTGCTCGCTGAGCTGGAAGTTTCATTTTCAGATGTTTCGTCACCATACTAGGTAACATATTCAGTGAGCCTCCGAACGAAGCACTGCTGATGATTCCTGCTTTCTATTTATATGTTTGGATTTCAATCTAAAAATAAATAGAAAGCTGGAAACATCAGCAGTGCTTCATCTAGAGGCTCACTGAAGATGTTACCTAGTATGGTGATGAAATGTCTGAAAATGAACCTTCCCGCTCAGGAAGCAAACTTACATTCAGAACCTCAACCTGAGCTACAAATCTTCTCAAAACTCGATAACAACTTTATTGGAAATCTTAACAATAATAGATTGTTTGAATATTGAAAAGTTACTGTTCCAATGTAGTAACATCCCATTAACACACCCTTGGTAAATTTAACAAATTAGATTATTTTGCAGCAGGAAGAGAACCCAAGCTTTTAGCTGTTGGAGAGAGAGGAATAAGAGCTTCCTTATTCAGTTACAAGACCTCACTAACTGCTACTGAAGGCTAAAACTAAAAAAAACACTTGTTCTGTGGGAGCTTGACCCTACCCATTCAGGCTGCTTCTATTGTTCCAACTTTAAAAAATCTAAGGCCTCACAAGCTATTTAGTTCACTGGTTTTGGCACAAACTGTTCTGTACCTTTGTCTCAACCTTTCTTCATTTAAAAAAAAGGACACAATACACCTCTTAAAGCCATAAGTATTGTCACATTAGATTCCCTACAGTGTGGAAACAAGCCCTCCGGCCCAAGTCCACACCAACCCTGCAAAGGATAACCCACCCACACCCCTACCTTGTAGGTATCCCTGACTAATGCACCTAGCACCATGGGCAATTTAGGATGGCCAATTACCTAACCTGCACATCTTTGGACTGTGGGAGGAAGCACCCAGAGGAAACCCACACAGACACTGGGAGAATGTGCAAATCCAATACAGACAGTTGCCCGATGCAGGAATTGAACCTGGGTCCCTGGTGCTGGGAGGCAGCATTGCTAACCACTGACCTATCATGCTGCCTAACTTCTAACATTTTCCCTTTGACAGATATTAAGACCCTAGGATGAAGTCCAAGAGTTGTGAACCCACAACTGCAACAATTTACTCTGATTTTGTCGTTTTTCTTGAGTCCAACCCCCCCCCCCCCCATGTCCTGATTTATCGTCGCTTCTGGGATCCTATTTGTCTTCTACAATGAATTTATAAGAACTTTTAAACATATATATTTCTGGCTTTCTTATTCCAACTTTTCCTTCATTTGTCAGTTTCTTTGCTTTTTTTAAGGCAAGTTCTGGTAAGGGAGCAGAGTGAGTCGACCTCAAGCATTTGCCTATTATTAGTTTTAAATGCAGATTGACCAATCTGCGGGGAAATTTACAGTACTTTTCAGAAGGAGACGGTTCAACCCGTAATACTGTCCAATTCATCCCAGTCTCCTTGTTGTTTGATCAGAACACGGTATTACTAGAATTTTCTCATTTTAAATTAAGATTGACTCTTAAGTCAATAAGTTGTTTCGATGTTGTCATTCATGCACCCCTGGGTGTTTGGAGACGGGGTGGGGGAGGGTTGTCACGCAGGTTGATCGGCGCAGCCTCAGGTAGATTTTGTTTGGGGGAGGGGGGTCTTCTGTATCGTCGCGTGCGACGTAGATGTGGCCAATAGACGTTGGTTCGTCGCGTGAACGCCGAGCCTGAGTTGTTTTTTTTGTTTGGGGAGTTGCGGGGGGGGCGCTGCGCGTAGGATGCTGGGAACTGTAGTTTCGTTCCTTGGAACGGGTGCACGAGGGTAAAACAACTGTAATTCCCATGACCGCCGAGTGCGCACCTGCGCAGTGAATTGGTAGGGGAGAGAGCGCTGAAATGGGCGAGGAGCTGGTGGAGCGTGCGCAAGAAGGTGTTGGACAGCTTCAGCGAGGAGGCAGGACCAGACAGGAGGAGGAGATGATGTTGAGCATCTAAGCTTGACAGCCGGTCTGTTGTCGAGTTGCTCTCGGAGGAGTTGCCTCTGACTTCATTAACGCCACGAGCTCGGGCTGATGGTAACGGCGGTGATGAGCGCGGTGCCGGCGGCGTTGGCTGCCGTCTTCAGCTTGTGTTCGCTCTCGGAGAGCGGCAGCGTCATCGCCATCGCCAACCAGGTACAGAGACTTTGAGTGAGGTCTCACCCTGTCCGCGGAATATCTGTATGAACAGACTGTTATTGATTCCATTCAGTCAGCAACTGCTTCGAAAGCGACGGTTCCCCCTTCCCTTCGGGTGATTTAAAAGTAAATCCTATGAGTTGATCGTAACCAAAACGAGAAAATTGCTGTTTAGTGTTTTAATCTCACGTACTTCTGAAGTAAACGTGTGCGAATTTTGTCAAATGGATCTAGTTTTATCTTGTCAAAATAATCCAGTGTGAGTCAAAGGAGGGGTTGTATTATTTGTTTTAAACTAAAATATCGAGAGTAACGGCTGAAGCACGAAACAAACCGAAATAGTTTTCAATATTGTGTAAATTTGTCAAGAATTGGTGTATATCTTGTGCATAAATAATCTTAACCTAAGAACATTTTGGCGTTGTGAAGGCGATTGTGGAGGTTTATTTGAAATAATTTTCAATGAAAATTCGGATTGTTCATTTTATGCTTATTGACGATCTTAAATTGGATGCGTTTTAATTATTGATGTAAGGCATAGGGAATCGCTCAAGCGTTGATGCCAATTCCTGTTCGTCAGTTCTTTAGCCAAAACGTGTAGAGTCCGGAATATTAAATGGAGTGTCTTAATACTATAGAAAGTGATCAAGAGCAACTTTTTACAAATGTTTCATAATGTTCTTAAATGTATGTATTATCAGATACGTGTGTTGCGAAGTCAATATACTAGTGTTCAAGTAGCTGTTGCACTGGATTAAGGACTATACTGTTGTATGTTCAAAATGTCTATTTTCATACATATTGAATATTCCATAAATAAAAAAAATGCTGTGTGAATTTCAATTTGACTTCCTTTTGTATTTTCTGCTTTGTAATAAAGCTGAATAATAAGGATTTAAAGCTGAATTCTGTAAACTTAATGCAAAATACACAGAATTTTACATCCATAGTTATTTTTAACTAGCCCAATCACTTGGAAAGAGTTATTTTCAACCTAAAGTTTACTTCGTTGACTTTCTGGCCCTACTTGGACTCCTCATTCTAGAAGTGCAATTCTCAACTTTTCCATTTTATTTAAAGACCTTTTCTTAAATTTGATCACTAACCACCTTTTTGTAACACTTCCCATTATTTTAGCAGTTAATTTGCTGGTTACTTTAATTATAGGACTCCTGACTTCAGGAACCCTTTTTTCTTTGTTAAAGTCACAAATAAATTTATACATTGGTAATTGCTGCCTCCACCTATCTCTTTCGCTCCCTCCTCCTCTGCAACAGGGGAATCGGGTTGCAGAGAAAAGGTAGGAATGCAAACCTGAGGAATGGCTGATCAGGTGTGATCCGATTGAATGGAGAAGCAGGCTAGAGGGGCAAAATGGCCAACTCCTCTTTCTATTTATTATGATCTTAGAAGTGCTTAGGATAATATTTAACTTTACATCAAACATAATTTGAAAATGACCAGTGTTGCAAGAGAGTAACAGCAAACTGCTTACTTTGTAAAAGGATAGTTTGACTTTGACTTTGAGTTTTCATTTCTTGCTGCTTTTCGAGTTTTGTTCTCAATGTGTAAGAAACAATGTATTTATCTTTGATGTAACGGCTAGTGACTGAGTTGCTGCACTGAGTTAATTTAGTAATGAAAATGGTTATTTCACCCAAATATTTCTTCTCGTGTGATGTTGACTTCTACTTGGAATGTGTTTATTCCAGTAATAGGTGTTAATCAGGAGGGGAAGAGTTGGGTTGTGGAGTAAAAACAGAGATAAAGCGGGGAGGGGCAAGGCACTTCTCTTCGATCCATCCCTCCCTTACATCTTTCTTCAACAACCCCGCTGTCCGTCTCTCTCATTTTTCCTCCAACATATCCTATTTCCCCTCCCATCGCACCATGACTTTGGGTCACTGTCTCACAAGGCAGTGAAGGTGTATTTATTAAATGCTTTTAAGACCAAGGTAAAAAAAATCTTACTGGGTGAGGAATCAAAAGTTATCTGGGGTAAATGAGAATATGGAAACAGAATCTCAAACAGATCAACCATGATCTTATTGAATAGTGTAGCAGGATACTGGAACCAAGTGGCCTATATCACCTTTTTTTAATGTTTGTATATAGCTGCTGGTGTTGACAAGTATGTTGTTGAGATTGCCCTTCATCTTGTGAACTCACATGTCTTAATATGCTGTTTGGTTACTGTCCTCTCCACTGCTCAAGGATCCTCAGCACTACTTACCCAAATATATATTTATGTAATTTATAGGCAGGGTGAGTAGACACTGATTAGATGAAGGAATGGTGACCACCCTATTTCTTCCCCTACCCCCATCTCTTTCTTCCCCGTCCTTCGTGCTCTCGTTCTCCTTCACCCCCCTTGCCTCCACCAAAAAAGATTTTAACATCGCAACTTACTTGCTACCCAGGTTGAGTTCAGTTAATGTGACGTAGTCAGGGACTCGCATGAAATGTTCTGGCCAAACTGCCTTCTCTTAAACATCAGCTCATTAGTACTTTGTATCTTGGTATATATTACACATGGAAAATTTAATATATTGCTTATTAATAAGTTACTTTTTCACCTGGTGAATGGGAACTATTATTGTTCAGGTTATGCTTAGATGTCCCAAGACATTGCTATTTGTCTGTTCCATCGTTAGTGCAATTGACTAACTGCTATTTATAATTGACTGTCAAAAACAGCAGGTGGTGGTGGAGATGTGCTCTTGTTTATGTACACGGGTTGAAATAATTCCCAAGGCCTTCTCCTATCAACTGTTTTTTGTTTGCTCTATCCTATCGTGTATAACTGCATTGGGACACACACTGCTGTCACCACTTGGAAACTTGGAGCACAAGCGCCAGTTGATAAACTTGCCTTGGGGAATCTTATCCTGGTATATAGTGAAGTGGGTACTTTTGTCATTACTGAAATGTTATAAGATAAAATAACAACAGATGTGTACACTTCAGCAATCTTTAAAGGATACAACACTTTGGTCATAAGTTTCCATAAAGCAGAACAGTTATATTGCACATGTGTGTGAAATATTGTATGTGTTGGCAACCTTGAAATAAAAACAAAATGCTGGCAATACCTCAATTTGGTAATGTTTACAGAAACAAACTAGTTTTGACTAAAGGTGAAAGCAAAGTACTGCAATCTTTGGAGTTCTGAAATACAATCAAAATACCGGAGAAGCCATCTGGAGTCTGGAACCATCTGTGGAGAGAGAAACTGAATGTGGACAGAAACACTAACTGTTTTTTCTATCTCCACAGATGCTGCCAGAACTGTTGAGTTGCTCCAGCACTTTCTGCTTTTAGTTCCGATGAAAGACCATTAACCTGAAACACTAAAGCTTTGATCGGTCTCTTGTGCCGATTCTGGCTTGTCCACCTCCAGCTGTAATGTTTCTTCCTATCCTCTGTGACATTCTACTATTCTAGGATAATCCATAGAGTATGAATGATATTTCCATCCTTTCTCTAAATATGAACAGTTGTATCAACATCAAGACTGTCCAATAGCTGCCCCTTCAGATGTCGAGTACCTTTTGCACTCATCTCTTCCACTCGTGCCATCTTCCGTTCTACTATAAGACCCTCACAAATGTTTCTCTTACATGGAAATGATAGTTCAGATGTTTATTTTCCATGTGATAAATTTTAAATATTTGCTGTAATTCAGGTTATAATGTACAACAAATTTAAGATCTACCAAGTTTGAAAGAGAGTATTTCTTCGCTTTTGCTTGAGCATTCACTTTCTAGGTTAAACAAGATTTTGTTCTCCATTGTGAAACCTTTCTCCAACAAAACACCTAACTTCCTGATTGCATCATGTAGTGCCAGCTTTAATCCACTTAAAATACATGGATGGTAATAAATTCTGAGAGATTTCTTCAATTTTTAAAAAACACTTTGTGCATTGTGCAATTTGTCATAATGTATGCACAAAAACAGTAATTGTAAAACATTCTTAGGCGCTTGGTCTTTTTAAAAGTATTTTTATGATGCATCTACTTAAAATTACTTTTTAATCAATCTTTTGAAGTGGCCAAAGATTATATATGGTTGCTTTTAAATATTAAATTTATTGTATCGGTCAATCCCTTTTAGAGGATCTGCAAATGTCTTTGAGTAAAACCAAAACAGTCACTGAGACTTTCCAGTTTAAACTGCTATGCATGAATTATAATATTGACTAATTTTGAGCATGCATTCAATGTTTTGGAACAGTGGTCACATCTGCAAAGCTCGGCCAATGACTGTATCACCTTTCTTTAAGATATGCTCTGGCTACCAGTTGTTAAAAGCTGGGTTATTGATCCAGACATTCACCCTGTTTCTCCCTATACGTGATCTACAGAGTACTCGCAATATTTTTGTTAATGTTTGTAGTAAATCTCCAGATCATTTTGAGTATTTCAATTTAATTACCCTCAATTATATAAACATGAAAAGTGTAGTGAGTTTTCAGAACCTGTCCTCCATTTAATCCTTTAGTCCTGCTGTGTGGTGACTGCACTTTTGCCACTCCAATGGCAATATATTTCCTGAGAATTGGCACCCAAAGTTGAGTGCAATGAAATCTGACCAATAATGTATTACTAAAGCATCACTTCCTGAGTTTTGAATGTCAGCTTCTTTGAGATAAACACCATTCCATTAGTCCTTTTAATTTCTTTTCACATCTTTATACCTAGATCATCAGTGCCTCAGAGGAATAAATATTGTGTTCACTGACTATCAACTGACTTCAGGCTGCACAAATTATTGTTAGGTTAGCAGCGAAAAGTGGGATAGAGTTAGTTGATACAAGAGATCTTACTGATACTACAAATGGTGGGAGACAGAAGAGGGCTCTTTTCTATCGTTCATTCTTAGGTTGTTGCAGAATGTGTTTATTACCCATCCCTTATTAGCCTGAGGGGACAGTGGTAGGTCCTGGTTCTATCCTTTTGGTCCTTGGGAAGGAATCAAAGAAGAGGAGCTCATCTAAGTATTTATCAACTTTGGCACAGAACAAGTGATTTGATTGCACGAACAAAGATATTGTATTGAGATGCATTTTGAAATGCTCATATCACTCTCTGTGATGAGTAGTTCCAAAGTGCTAAGCACCCTAAGAATTTATCAGTAAACTTGCCACGTTGAATGAAATTGTCGTGATTTGGCCATAACTTTCAATACAAATATTTGATATCTAGTAATGATTTTTGTTACTTTTCTAGCAATACTTTACAGCAATACTTTTCTAATGCGTAATGGTAAAAAGGAGCAGCTTTCTTAGGAGTACGATGACTAAGAAATTCAAAGGTTTGGGAACTTGATGCTGATAACCCAGTTGCTGTCATGTTTCTGTATTGTTAGAACGGGATTGTGTGCATTTTATCCCTTTTTCTAGTTTGTGTGGAAGCTCTAATATAAGTTTGTAGTTTTGACAGAAGTAAAATATACACCCCTCCTTTTGACTAGCAACAGACTTTTGTAAGTTTCATTTAAGTTGTCCAAAATTAGTTTTGCAATCTTTGACTGTTTTTCATTTAATTGAAATATTTCAAAGTTCAGGATCTGTCTTGACTAAAAATGCACGTGAAGCTGTCATTTTCTGTCTTGTCTTACTGGTTTGTTGCATTATAAATGACTAAATATTTCCAATATAGTAAATAATATGGGCCGAATCAAGTGGCACATCTAAGTTTCGTTTTTTTTTTGTGTGACTTTACCACCCTTGCACCAAATCATAAAGGTTTTCAGCTTTGATAAATTATGAAAACATTCTTGGGGGGAAAAAAAAGTATCTAATTTCAGAATCAGATGAGTCACTGCTGAAAAGTAGTTTTGGAATTTCCCAAAAGGATTATATATACCTAGTATTTTATATAGGTATAAGATCTGTTTTGAGATACCGGCCAACCAGTTATGTCTCCAACATTTTCAATGTTAGTTGTCCACTTGGTTTATTACTATCTGGAATGTTTCAATAAATTTATATTTTGATTTTATATGTTTGAAATGAACTCTAATCTTTTTTGCTTTAGCTGACAGGTGTCTTGGATGACTGCTTCTGTGACATAGAAAGCATTGATGATTTCAACAGCTACAAGATCTTCCCTAAATTACAGCAACTGCTAGAAAGGGATTACTTCAGATATTATAAAGTAAGATCTCTAACTTGCATAAAACATTTTAAGAGCATCCAGTCGTGTTTTTTTTATAAAGGTTCTTTAAAATTTTTTAAAATAATAAATGATTAATGGTAGCTCAGCTCTTGTTTGGTTCTGATCCAAAGAAATATTTTTTCTTTGAGCTGGGGAGAAAGGGCTTTAATAGGCCTCAAAGGTGCGAGGTTGGGATTGTGTGGTCACGTTGGGCCTAGTGTAATGACTGTGATCTGGTGTGGTAGAATGGGTGCTTGTTGGGAAAGGAGGGCAATCAGTTTATTAGTTAACCAGAAGTTTCAACTTACCAAGCATTTCTTACTAAGTCAACTGTCAGGGCTTTCTCATGGTGCCCACATACAACTCTTCTGCACTGTTCGAGCCATTGACCTAAGTTAAGCTATATGAATGGAACTGTGAAATAAGAAAGGGATGATCACCTTGTTGGGATTGTATTATAGACCCCCCACCCCCCCCTCCAAAAAGTAAGCAGGCAATTGAGAAGCGAATATGTAAGGAGATCTCCAGTATCTGTAAGAATAATAGGGTCATAATAGTAGGGAATTTTAACTTTCCAAGCATAGACCTGGACTGTCATAGTGTTAAGGGATCAGGTAGAGAGGAATTTAAGTGTGTACAGAAAAACCTTATTATGAATAATGGGAAATAAGGCAGGGCAAGTGACTGAGGTGTCATTGGAGGTGCAATTTGGGGCAAGTGGTCATAATTCTACTTTAAGATCAGGTCAATCATTTTCCATCACTATTTTAAAGTTCTAAATTGAAGGAAAGCCAATTTTGATGATAGACACAAACTTTCAAAAGTTGATTGGGGAGGCTATTTGCAGGTAAAGGGGTGGTTGGGAAGTGGGAGGCTTTTAAAAATGAGATAACAAGAGGCTAGAGGCAGTATGCTCCTGTTCGTGTGAAAGGCAAAACTGGTACTTGTAGGGAATGCTGGGTAACTAGAGAAGTTGAGGCTGTGGTCAGGAAGGAGGCATATTGCCATGTATGGACAACTGAGATTGAGCGAATCCCTGAAAGTGTATAGGGCAGTAGCAGTAGACAGAAAATCAGGAGGGCAAAAATGGGACATGAGATAACTAAGGAGAATCCCAAGAGATTCTACTAATATATTAAGTGCAAAAGAGCATCTTGGGAGAGAATAAGGCCCCTTGAAGATCAGTGTGGAATCACAGGAAATGCATGAGATACTAAACTAATTTGTCATGTCAGTATTTACTATGGAAGCTAGGGAACTTAGGGAAATATAGTCTTGTCTTGAAAGGAGTTCATATTGCAGAAGATGAGTTGCTGGAGGTCTTAAAATGCGTAAAGGTAGATAAAATGTTTTGCTAGAACTTTGTGGGAAACTAGGGAAGAAGTTGCTGGGCCCCTTGCTGAGATATTTGTATCATCAACAGCCAGGGATGAGGTGCTGGAAGATTAGCAATTAACTAATGTAATGTCATTATTTACAAAGGTTTGTAAGGAAAAGCAATGGAACTATTGACTGGTGAGCAGATTGTTGGAGGGAATTCTGAGGGACAAGATTTACATGCGTTTGGAAAGGCAAGGACTGATTAAGGATAGTAAACAGACTTTGTGTATGGGAAATCATGACTTACTAACTTGATTTGAGATTTTGTTTGAAGAGGTGACAAAGAAGATTGAAAGCAGAGTGTTAAACATCTATATGGACTTCAGCAAATTGTTCAATAAGGTTTGGCATGGTAGACTGATTAGTAAGGTTAGATCACATGAGACCTAGGGGAGCTAGCCAACTGGATACAGAATTGGGTTGAAGGTAGGAGACAGGATGGCAATAAAGGGTTATTTTTCAGAGCTGATGCCTGTGATCGGGGTGTGCTGCTAGGATCAATGCCAGGTCCACTGCTTTTTGTCATTTTTAGATAACTGATTTGGATGTAAATAAGAGGCATCGTTAGCAGACTGTACCAAAATAGATGGTGTAGTGGATATTGAAGAAGATTATCTCAAAATATAATGTGATCCTGATCAGATGTGTCAATGGGCTGAGAAGTCGCAGATGGAGTTTAATTTTAGATAAATGTGAATTGTTGCGTTTTGGTAAGATAGACAAGGCAGGACTTGAGCAATTAATGGTAGCAACCTGGGAGAATGATGCCAAATAAAGACCTTGGGGAGCAGGTGTATATTTCCTTTCAAGTATATTCACATGTAGATAGAATGATGAAGTAGGCATTTGGCACGTGTGCCTTCATTGGTTAGAGCGTTGAGTATAGGAGTTGGGACATCATATTCCAGCTATACATGACATTGGTGAGACTACTTTTGGAATACTGCACGCAGTTCTGATCTCCCTTCTATAGAAACTGTTGTTAAATGCAAGGATGCAGATAAGATTTACAACTATGTTGCCAGAATTGGACGGATTGAGTTATAAAAACGCTGAATAAGCTGGGTTTTTTTGTGTGGAACACTGGAGGCTAGTGGGTGACCCTATAAAGAGGTTTATAAAATCATGAGGATTATGGATAGGGTGAGTAGCCAAAGTCTTTTAACTAGACTGGAGAATCCAAAGCTAGAGTGCATTAGATTAAGGTAAGAGGGCAAAAATGTAAAAAGGACTTGAGTGGTAACGTTTTCATGCTGAAGGTGGTGCATATATGGAGCAGGTTGCCAGAGGAAGTGGTAGAGGTTGGTACAATGACAAAATTTCAAAGGCAGTTGAATAGGCATATGGATAAGAAGGGTTTAGAAGGATATAGGCCAAGTGCTGGCAAAAGGCTCCAGGTTAGATTGGGATGCCTGGTCTGCATGGACGAGTTGGACCGAAGCGTCTGTTTCTGTGTTGTATGAATCTATGATTGTCTTCCAATCAGAGTTTCTGGACCAGTTTTTTCTTTTGAGACTTTGGTAAGATTTAAAGTAGTATTACATTCATTCTGTGACAAAATATCATGTGGTATCAGGTTTCATAATACATACGAAAATAAGTAAAACTTTTTTTCTAGAATTTGAATTTTGAAATAGTTGGTTTTGGTCTCTGTAAGGGAGTTTAATGATTATCTTGTCAGTATTTCTCAAACTATTTCTTAAAACAACTGTTAGAGAGGCACTTGAGTGCTACTGGGAATTTGTTTGCATAGGTGGGCATTTTACAAGCAGAGTGAATATTGAACAGCATTAAATTGCTTTAGTTAGAAAGATCAGGATTTTATTTTTGAGGAAAATCCTATTTACAAGAAATCTTTTTAATTGTAATTTGTAGAAGTCATGGTTGGAGTTAAATGTAAGACCACTGTGTTAGAGAAAGGTATTCATTCAGAAAGCTTCAGAAATAGATAAGCTTAGTGTAAGGATCTTGTTTGAAAATTCCAGACCAGAAGTGTTAGGTTAGAGCCCTGGATGATGATTTGAAGTTGAGAGAGTGAGTTCCATTGTGTGAATACTCCAAAAAAGATAGCTTTCAAGACTGGCAATTGAAAGAAACAGTTAAGGTAAACCTATAGAAGTAATGAGGAAGGAAATTCTTTTGTGTAGTGTCAAGGTCTGTGGTGGGATAGTTGAAATAATACATTTTTGCAATATGTTTATAATTGTTTCAAATTGTGTAATATGTAAATAGCCTGTTATCTTCAGCCCCTTCAGGTGGTGAGTTCTACATGTCCACCATGCTGAACTCCCTGCTAATCCTTCAACTGGTTATGTTAAATGTACGTTCTGGAATAAATGCTGGTATTGCCACTGGACTACTAATCTAGAGAGCTAGGCTAATGCTGTTAAATGTGTGGGTTAAAATCCCATCATGAGGGTGGTGAAATTTGGTTTTAGTCTGGTTTTCTTAAATCCAAATTTATTAACTAATTGTGATCATAAAACCATTGTTGATTATTGTAAAAGCCGTTCTGGTACACGCGTGCCCTTTTGGGGAAGGGAAGTCTGCCATTGTCACTTGGTGTGGTCTACATGTGATTCCAGATGCACATCAATGTTCTTGACTTTGAAAGTCATTCAGTTGTATCTCTCCTCCACAAAATCTGTCATAAGAAATGAAACCAGACAGACCAGTCTGAGACGTCAGAAACAGCCATAATCCACATAACCTTGTCGTGTACCAAAAATTGGAAGAGTTCTGCACAGAATAGTCAAACAATAGCCAATGTTGTTCTCCCGGAATCATACCGGCCGGATATGTCTCAGACAGGGCACACCCAAGCCTGGTGATGGTCCTATACCACAGACAGATCAGATCCATCAGAGGTTGTGACACACTGCAATACAATTGTAGGCAGAGTGCTGTGGAAGTTCTCAAAATTGATTCTGTTCAGCATGAAGTCTCATAGCATCAGGTCAAATATGGGCAAAGAAAACTCCTGCTGATTACCATCTGCCCTCTCTCCTCAGCTTAAGAATCTATGTTCGTCCAAATTTAATACTTGGGGGAACTCTGTGATGATGAAAGTGGTGTAAAATGTACTGTGGGTGGGGGACTTCATTGTCAATCACCAAGAGTGGCTTAGTGGTGCACTGCTGACTGAGTCCTAAAGAACATAGTTACAGCACTGGCTGAGCAGCAGATGGTGAGGGAATGAACAAAATGGAAAAATATTTTTGACCTCGTTCTTATAAATTTGTCTGTCACGCTTGATTGTCACATATTGAACACCTTCAGCATTTACTCTGTCCTCCACTGAATGATTTTAATTGTCACAGAGATTTCAGAAGGTACAGTGAGGGATGCACAGTAGCAACAATGTGCACATCTTTAAGATGCAGTGCAACGACTTAACTAGGCTCCTTCAAGAGCTAAACTACCAAACCCAAATCTTCACCATGTAGAAGGGCAAAGGCAGCAAATGGGACGCCTCAAACTGCAAGCTCCCCTTCAAGTTATATATTGCCCTGACTTTGAATAATTTTGCTGTTCCTTTGCTGTCACTGGGTCAAAAACCTAGGACTGAGGGGGCTGTTGATCTAGGTCTCCTTTATACTTACATCTGTGAAGTGGAACTTGAGTCTAAAACCGTTTAACTTGGACTTGCAAGCATTAGCCATTGAGCTAAGCTGATCAATCAGGCTAACTCAATACTTTGGAATGGCCTGAAAGGAATGGGCATTATATCCGTGGTGGTCTTTGAAAGACCGATCTAATTAAACTCCTTCCTTGTTTCCCTATGGTCTTGTAAATTTTCTAATTTCCAATATATTTAAATTTAATGTGCTGTGCTTAAATTACAATGTATGTTTCAATTCAATAGGTTAATTTGAAGAGACCCTGTCCCTTCTGGTTGGATGATGGTCATTGCTCGATTAAGGACTGCCATGTCAAACCTTGTTCTGAGGTAAAGTGTCTGAAGTTGTTTTACAGAAGTTGGTTGAGTAATATCAATATTTTGTATTAAATAGAAATTGTTGTATGTGATTCAGCCAAGGAACACTTGACTTGCACATCTTGAAGTATTTGTGTTGCAACAGCTTTCAAAGTCTAGTAATAGGAGTAGGCACTTAAGGTCTTCAAGCCCGTTCTGTCATTGTGAGATTTACCTATTACACATGAATATAAACACTTAACAAATGTCACATGACAGGCCCTTCCATACAGATTCTTAATCTGATTTTTATCAGTTACTGGCCGTCTGGGTGCTCCAGAAACGTGGAAGCAAGAAGATAGTATATTAATGAAACTGAGCTTCCGAACTGAGCAACATAGGGGAAGCAAACGTAAAGGGACCTGAAGGGGCTGACCAGCAGACATGGTGAACACTTAAGCTGAAGAGGAGGTGGTAGCAGGACAGCTGGCAAACGTCCTTGGAATAGATCTTCAATTAAATTGAATTGAACAATGTATTTAAATATAATCATACCAGTTTTATGTAAAGGAAAAGTAACATTATCCTGCAGTCTTCTAAACTAACTTTAAAACTGCTTTTCTTTTGCTAATGCTACGTTCCTTAATTCCTTCAGTTATAACAAGCATTCTTAAAAACATTTCCATATTTCTATTATTGCTAAGTGTTCTGTTTTGAGAGTGTGGTTACTCCGTTGTCTTGATACTATAAGTTGTAACGTTTTGATTTATTTTTCACATGGATGAAAATTTTAATTCAGTTATTTATGGGACATTTGAGATAACTTGTTGAATTGCTGATTTCAATTTGAGCAGTTATCTATTTTATCGCACACTTGTTTTCATTTTTAGAGTGAGGTTCCAATTGGGATTAAAGCAGCTAATTTCAACAAAGTAAGTCAATACCTGAAAATATTTTCTGTAAGTATATTTGAATTAGCGTTTTGCTCAACCATCTGTTTAGACAACTGGTTACATAAGACAATGCAGAATAAATTGTTAACACATTCAAAATAATAAATGATCAATCTACAGAAGTTCCAACTAAGCAAAGAATATTTTAATTTGTGTATTTATACTTTGAATCTCGACCTGTGAAGGTTATGTACTCTTCCTGACTTAAAATGAAAATATGCACATAAACTGATTCTGCTATTATGTTTGCCATTTTTGCTGTTATTATAGTCAATTAATGTTTTACTTTAAGGTACATAGTTAATTTTACTGCTTTTGTTTGATATTGTATTAGTTTTCTGTAGAAGCAAATGCAGATGAAGATTTGCAAGACTGTGAGGAAGCAAATAAGCTTGGAGCTGTGAACAGTACATTGAGGTGACACACATTTTAAGTGATTTTAGTCTTTTGTATTTTTACTTGTTTTATTGTGTTATTACAACATTGAACTCTCAAGAAACAGAACCAGGAGTTAGTTATTTTCACCTCTCCGCTCCTATTTCTTACTCTTTAGGAATTCTCTACGTGCGGTAATCATTAAGAAAACTTGGTTATGGTTTAGGAATATATGTAGCCCACTCTTTTTTTTCTGTAAGCAGATGCAATACAATTAGGTATGTTAGGATGTTAATAGTTTGTGTTCTTTGAAGTTTTTTCATTGTGGAATTCCTTCCTTTAGTCCCTCAAATTATTTTTCTTTTTATATAAAAAAAAGTAGAATATACATTGTGTATAAGTATTTGGAGGGAGAAGGAATGATTTAAGAATAGTCAGCATAGCTTTGTGTGAGGGAAATTGTGTGTCGCAAATTTGATTGAGTTTTTTGAGGAAATAACCAAGGCAATTGAGGCAGAGCAGTTGACACTGTTTACTTGGACTTTAGTAAAGCCTGTGATGAGGTTCCACATGATGGACTAATTATGCAATCTGATTTTACTAGAGTTCAGGGTGAGCTTGCCAACTGGATACAAAATAAGCTTAATGACAGGAGGCAGAATGGTAATAGAGGGTTGTTTTTCAGGCTGTAGGTCTGTGATCAGTGGTGATCTACAGGGATTTGTGCTGAGTCCATTTTTGTTTGTCATTTATGTAAATAGTTTAGATGGAAAAGCATGGTTAGTAAGTTTGCGGGTCATACCAAGATTAATAGTATAGTGGACAATGAAGAAGGTTATCTAAGATTGAGGAGAACTTGATTAATTGGGTCAATGGGCTGAAGAATGATAGATGGAGTTTACTTTGGATAAGTGTGCGGTAATACATTGTGGTAAAACAAACAAAGGCAAGACCTATGCAATTAAAAGTAGGGGTCTTGGTGGTGTTGTAGAACAGAGATCTAGGAGTTCAGGTACATGATTCTTTGAAGTTTGCATTGCACAGATGGGCTGGTTAAGAAGACATTTAGCATGCTTGCCTTTATTGCTCAGACCTTTGAGCAGAGGAGTTGGGATGTTTATGTTAATGATGTACAAGGTGTTGGTAGACTTCTTCTGAGTTATCTTGTCTTGAACCAGTTTCCCTGTTATAGGAGCTGTTATATTGCTGGGAATGACAGGTTTGTGTTATGAAAAGGCTGGACAGGCTGAGACTTTGACTGGAGGCGTAGGAGGTTGAGAGGTGACCTTAGAGGTTTATAAAATCATGAGGGGTATAAAGGTGAATGGCAGGTGTATTTTCCTTGGGTGGGGAGTTTCAAGACTAAGGGCCATATTTTTATGGTGAGAGGAAGAGGATTTTTAAAAAGATTTGAGGGGCAATTTTTTTTTTTTTGCAGTGGTTCATATGTGGAATGAACTTCCAGAGAAAGTGATGAATGTGAGTACAACTATGTTTAAAAGGCATTAGCTAAGTATATAAGTAAGATATGTTTGGGGGGATATGGGCTAAGTGCAGCCAGGTGTGACTAGTTCAGTTTGGAATTATGGTTGACATGGACTGGTTGGACTGAAGGGTCTGTTTCTGTGCTGTATGACTGTAATATTTTTTTTCAGTAAACAGAAGGCAAAATGCTACCAAAGTGACAAATCATCCCAACCTCAAAACAAGCTTCTGGTTCTGAACTAGTTGTACTGTTACAATGTTTTACTGCTGAGCAATTCAAAATGAGTTGTCCTGCAACTTTTACTTGCAGTTCCACATTGGAATGTCAGAAATCTGGATCTTACTTCAGCACAAATGAGGCAGCAGACATCAAGATAATGTTCTGAATATTTCATGCTATATAATTGCATAGAGTGGACTGATACAAAAAAAATCACTGATTTTCAAGATTTCAAATCCTGAATAAAGAGTCATAGAGATGTACAGCATGGAAACAGACCCTTCAGTCCAACCTGTCCGTGCCAACCAGATATCCCAACACAATCTAGTCCCACCTGCCAGCACCCGGTCCATATCCCTCCAAACCCTTCCTATTCATATACCCATCCAAATGCCTCTTAAATGTTGCAATTGTACCAGCCTCCACCACATCCTCTGGCAGCTCATTCCATACACGTACCACCCTCTGCGTGAAAAAGTTGCCCCTTAGGTCTCTTTTATATCTTTCCCCTCTACCCTAAACCTATGCCCTCTAGTTATGGACTCCCCGACCCCAGGGAAAAGACTTTGTCTATTTATCCTATCCATGCCCCTCATAATTTTGTAAACCTCTATAAGGTCACCCCTCAGCCTCCAACGCTCCAGGGAAAACAGCCCCAGCCTGTTCAGCCTCTCCCTGTAGCTCAAATCTTCCAACCCTGGCAACATCCTTAAAAATCTTTTCTGAACCCTTTCAAGTTTCACAACATCTTTCCGATTGGGAGGAGACCAGAATTGTATGCAATATTCCAACACTGGCCTAACGAATGTCCTGTACAGCCGCAACATGACCTCCCAACTCCTATACTCAATACTCTGACCTATAAAGGAAAGCATACCAAACGCCGCCTTCATTATCCTATCTACCTGTGACTCCACTTTCAAGGAGATACGAACCTGCACTCTTTGTTCTTTGTTCAGCAACACTCCCTAGGACCCTAGCATTAAGTGTATAAATCCTGCTAAGATTTGCTTTCCCAAAATGCAGCACCTCTCATTTATCTGAATTAAACTCCATCTGCCACTTCTCAGCCCGTTGGCCAATCTGGTCCAGATCCTGTTGTAATCTGAGGAAACCCTCTTCACTGTCCACTACACCTCCAATTTTGGTGTCATCTGCAAACTTACTAACTGTACCTCTTATGCTTGCATCCAAATCATTTATGTAAATAACAAAAAGTAGAGGACCCAACACCGATCCTTGTTGCACTCCACTTGTGACAGGCCTTCAGTCTGAAAACAACCCTCCATCACCACCCTCTTGTCTTCTACCTTTGAGCCAGTTCTGTATCCAAATGGCTAGTTCTCCCTGTATTCCATGAGATCTAACCTTGCTAATCAGTCTCTCATGGAGAACCTTGTCAAATGCCTTACTGAAGTCCATATAGATCACATCTACCATTCTACCCTCATCAAACCTCTTTGTTACTTCTTCAAAATACTCAATCAAGTTTGTGAGACATGATTTCCCACGCACAAAGCCATGTTGACTATCCCTAATCAGTCCTTGCCTTTCCAAATACATGTACATCCTGTCCCTCAGGATTCCCTTCAACAACTTGCCCACCAGTGAGGTCAGGCTCACTGGTCTATAGTTCCCTGGCTTGTCTTTACCACCCTTCTTAAATATATTTTAGGTTTAAGGAAAAGTTTTTTTTTCTTGAAACAGTATTTCTTGCATATTATTGGAGAAAGGGAGCCTGGAGGAAACATGCAGCTGTCAGTCCTCACTTTTCGTATTGGTGAACAACATTAGATGACTTTGAATTTGTACAATGCAGATCGGCGCATTCCGGAAAGTGGTTCTGCAGAACATACTTGTGCTTAAAGCATCATTGAGTTTTTGTCTCCTTTTTTGTTCTCCTGTTCTCCATGCCCTTTCACCATCACCACCTTTTGATCGTCTCCTATCTTATTCCACTTTCCCTTCAGCTCCCTCTGTCCGCTTCTCTGTCCTATAGTTAACAAACAAAAAGTAAGTTGCTATAGGTCTACTTTGCCATAGAGCTGCTTTTCATAAGCAAAACGATTGATTTAACTTGGGCATCACTAAACTGAGGGGAGAGGTTGAGCAGGAGAGTCCTTCATCATAATTGTTGGCATTACTCTGCATTATAAACCATCTGCAGTAATTGGTGCCCATTTAAAGGGGCTATGTATTAATGTTTAATTTACTGTTAATTTGTATTTAATGTTACATTCAAAATTTTGTTTAGCCATTGCTGAATCCACAGTCCTGTCATTGTCTCTGACATTCAATATCTTTTTGTCAATGTTATTGAAATATTTCCCATAAGATACATGCTTCCTGTCTACAAATATACTTTGAGATTTTATAAATTACTTCTCGAACAATATTCTGCTTTCAATTGGCCATTTTTAGGTAGTTCTATGGAGTAAGCTTCTAAAGTTTGTAAGGGAAAAGTACTTTCTAAACAAAAAACTCACATTCAACAAATTCTGCAACATCAGAAACAATCTATCAATGCCACAGGTACTGTTATATATTGTCACAAAGCTGGTCCTTTCTTCTAAAAGCTGGTCCTTTTCTAAAGGATACTGTGTCCTTGGTTTTTTGTCGAGTGGTCGCAAACAGGCCGGGCTCCGAAACAACAGCTGGGGTTTGGTACAGAGATGAAAAGCCTTTTTGTTTACACATAAACAGATGAGTCTTCAGGCCAAAGCTTGTATAACTCAATGGGGTGTGGCCAGCTTTCTAGCTGAGTACTTCAGTCCAGAACTAGTTAGGGAGTTCAGCTGCAGCCTGTGGAAATAGGCTGCTAGACTCTCTCTCCTTTTGCCCTTCTAACTTTGACCTATAAGCCTTTGTTTCATTTTTACTGTGTTTAAGGAGTTTGCTTATTGGGACTGTTACATATATTCAGAGCAGCATAATTAAGTCTAGTTTGGATAGACTGAGCTTTTTACTCTGTTCTTTGTGTTTCATTGTGTAATTTTGTGAATGAAGTTTTGTCTGTTTTTAAAACCTGGTAGTCAACCTAGCTAACTTACTCTGGGTAATTTTCACTGTACACTTATCAAAACAAATTGCAAAGTTATGGTCTGGGCTGCCTGCTTAAGAACGTTTTGAGTGGTCTGGCCTAACCCATAACAATACAAATGGTAGAAATATAATATGGTACTTGATTGATTAATGCTCGTATTCCTTTACCAAATCACTCTTCTTTCATCCTTAGTAACCAAACAAAGAGAGCTTTCATTGATTGGGCAAGATATGATGATGCACAAGACCATTTTTGTGAACTTGATGGTGAGGACCTTGTGAAATTCTGATACAACATTTTGTGTCTAAGAGTTCTTGGATATTTCGATATAAATAATTTAATGACTAAATTAAGTTTAAGCAAAGTATTATAAGGGCTCAATAATAATTTAAAAAAAATTCCCTTATTGGTTCCTATAATTTGTTAGTTTCCAGAGAACAGCAATCAACAGCGCCATTAGTAGCATGGTATGTTTCTAGTGTCTTCTGTATGTAATTTCTATTCTAGATATGCATATATATATCCATGTGGAAAACACTATATGAAAGTAAAGACATGAAATTTGATTTTTAAATCGGAATATGAAGTTCTTTGATATAATTTGGTTCAGTTATTGTTTACTTTTCATTCCACTTGCCGAAAGATTACATACACAGTTAAATCTTTCAGCTGAGCTTTTTGAAAATCAAAGTATTATCTTTGTGTGTGCTCTGAGTGTTTTCCCATTTTAAACAGATCCTGTATTAGCTTCCACAGGGTTGTACAATTGGGAGGGAGATGCCTTGGGGATCCACCACATCCATCCCAGACTGTAGGAAATCTCATGCCATTAGGTTCACGGGCAGGGGATCCTTGTGCTAATGACTATCCTTTGTCAGCTGACGAATCACAACTCCTCAATGTTCAGCATTACTTGGATGAAGCATTCAGGGCAACCAGAGCACAGAATGTATCCTGCTTCAATGTCTATTACCCAGAGCGGCTTAGTTGCACCATTACTGAATGCACTGCCTGATCCTTAAGGATGTAGTTGCCATTATGGCTCTGTGACAGAACGTAAAGAGGGTAAACCTACTAGACCTTACTCTCAGCAATGTAGCTGTCAGTTAGAATTGAATTGAATTGAATTTATTGTCATGTGTACCGAAGCATAATGAAAAGCTTTGTCTTGCGAGCAATACAGGCAGATCACATCTAAATAGCATAGATAAGTAAATAATAGGTAACCAACAAAAGCCAAAACACAGGTATAGGCAAATGTTAAGAATTTGAGTCCATTCAGTATTCTAGCAACAGTAGGGTAGAAATTGTTTCAAACCAACTGGTAAGTGTGTTCAGGCTTCTGTACCTTCTCCTTGATGGTAGAAGTTGTAGAAAAGCATTGCCTGGGTGGGATGGATCTTTGAGAATGTTGGCAGCCTTTCCTTGACACTGGGTCTGGTAGATGGATTCTATAGATGGGAGGTTGGCCTTTGTGATTGTCTGGGCCGAGTTCACCACACTCTGTAACCGTCTCCGATCTTGAATGGTACGGTTGCCATACCAGGTAGTGATACATCCAGACAGAATGCTCTTGATGATGCACCTATAAAAGTTGGCAAGGGTATTAGCCACCATGCCAACTTTTCTCAGCTGCCTGAGGAAGAAGATACGTTGTTGGGCCTTTTGTAATCGGTGCATCCACGTGAAGAGACCAAGAAAGCTTTTCAGTAGCTTGACACTCCACTCGTTCCACCTCTGTGCTGTTAATGTGTAGGGAAGCATGAATAACATTCCACCAAAAGTGAATGAGTTCCTTGGTTTTGCCAGCACTGAGAATTAGGTTGTACTCAGTGCACCATTTTTCCAGGTCTTCCTCCTCCCTTCTGTGATGTGTTTCATCACCATCTGAGATTTGACCAACTATGGTGGTGTTATCAGCGAACTTTGTAAATGGACATTCATCTGTGACCATATTAGTAGGCCTGACCACCATAGCCCTGTCTTCACGCTGAGGATGCATCCGTTTATTGGGGTAGCACTATCAGTGCAAGGTTGTTTTAGAAATAAAGTAGATCTAGTAGCTCAAAATCAAATGTACATAAGTCATTTTGGGCCATTAGATTTTACATCCCTCACTCTGCCACTTGTGGAGTGCAGAATATACCAGAAGTATAAGTGAGCTGCAGTGGCTCAAGAAAGCAGATTTTCTTCATTCTTCAGGGGTTTTTGGGATGGCCAAAAAATGCTAGCTCAGCCTGAGAATCCCATATCCTTCAGTGGCCATCTTCAACTAGAGGTGCTCAGAATGATCCATCTCTTCCAGATGTCAATCTTCAGTCAATTTACTTCAGTCTGCAGAATATCCTGTAACATCTGAAGGCACTGCATAGATCAAAGCTTATGAGCCCTGCCAATATCTGGGCAGTAGCACTGAAGATGTGCTATAGCCGTACAGTTAGCCAAATTTAGAATAACAACGCTAACATCTACCTGGCAATATAGAAAATTGTTGACGTATGTCCTCTCCCAACAGAAAGTAGCAAATCCAATCTGGCTGATTCGCGCACAATTCTTGAGTCAGTGATTATCTGCATTATAAAAGATTTTATTGACATTGTTGATTAGTGCTGTCAATTACCTGTTAATGACATGCATTTCCATGAACTGTAGTAAATAGAAGCACTCATAAACGGAGCTTAGTGTGAATTTGGAAGAAAATCTCTCTACTTGTTGCAGTCATACACAGCATAAAGGTAGGTCGTCAAAAACGACCAAATCAACACGGACATTTATTATAAACCGACCGACTCCCACAGCTACCTAGACTACACCTCCTCCCACCCTACCCCCTGTAAAAACTCCATCCCATATTCCCAATTGCTTCGTCTCCGCCGCACCTGCTCCCAGGAGGACCAGTTCCAAAACCGTACAACCCAGATGGCCTCCTCCTTTAAGGACCGCAATTTCCCCCAGACGTGGTCGACGATGCTCTCCACTGCATCTCTTCCACTTCCGCTCCTCTGCCCTTGAGCCCCGCTCCTCCGACCACCAACAGGACAGAACCCCACTGGTCCTCACCTACCACCCCACCAACCTCCATGTACAGCGTATCATCCGCCGTCATTTCCGCCACCTCCAAACGGACCCCACCACCAGGGATATATTTCCCTTCCCTCCCCTATCAGCGTTCTGAAAAGACCACTCCCTCCGTGACTCCCTCGTCAGGTCCACACCCCCCCCCCCACCAACCCAACCTCCACTCCCGGCACCTTCCCCTGCAACTGCAAGAAATGCAAAACTTGCGCCCACACCCTTTCTTCCCCCCCCCCCCCCCCCCCGCTTACTTCTCCAATGCCCCAAGGGATACTTCCATATACGCCACAAATTCACCTGCACCTCCACACACATCATCTATTGCATCCGCTGCACCCGATGTGGCCTCCTCTATATTGGGGAGACAGGCTGCCTACTTGTGGAACGTTTCAGAGAACACCTCTGGGACACCCAGACCAACCAACCCAACAACCCCGTAGGTCAACACTTCAACTCCCCCTCCCACTCCACCAAGGACATGCAGGTCCTTGGACTCCTCCATCGCCAGACCATAGCAACATGATGGCTGGAGGAAGAGCGCCTCATCTTCTGCCTAGGAGCCCTCCAACTACAAGGGATGAACTCTGATTTCTCCAGTTTCCTCATTTCCTCTCTTTCCCCCCCCCCCCCCCCACATTCTCTGTCAAATCCCTCGAACTCAGCACCGCCTTCCTAACCTGGAATCTTCTTCCTGACCTCTCCGCCCCTACCCCACTCCGGCCTATCACCCTCCCCTTGACCTCCTTTCACCTATCGCATTTCCAACGCTCCTCCCTACCTTTTATTTTAGCCTGCTGGACACACTTTCCTCATTCCTGAAGAAGGGCTTATGCCCAAAACGTCGATTCTCCTGTTCCTTGGATGCTGCCTGACCTGCTGCGCTTTTCCAGCAACACATTTTCAGCTCTGATATCCAGCATCTGCAGTCCTCACTTTCTCTTCCTAGGACGTCAAAATGTGTGGCGCTGGAAAAGCACAGTGGCTAGGCAGCGTCTGAGGAGTAGGAGTTGAATTGAATGTACCAAGGCAAAGATTGGACGTTTCAAGCATAAGCCCCTACTCTGCCTTTTTGGCTAAGAATGGGTGTCAAGTTGCGAATCGTCAGAGCTAGTGAGATCCTGGATCATGATTGGACTTTGGAAGACTGTTTGGTAGAGCTGACCTGCTCTTGGTGAATCTTTTGTGCTGACTTCAGCCTAATGCCAATTCAGGAAAAGCCAATCTAGAACTATGGCCTCAGCAGCCACCTGCAGCCCAGGCCAGGGAATCTAGAACACAGTCAGGAGGCAATGTGAGCCATGGACCCCCAAGGATCAGTGCGGCACTTCCATTCAGCAAGGGAGCTGAGTCAAGAGGCTCGCAGAAACAAGGACAGGCTGGAGTGGAACAGAAGGCAGCCAACGTGGAGGCACAGCAACTGACCCAGGCTCCAGATGGAGGCAATGGAGGAGGAGGAAACCAGAGGTGGGGGAGTAGATACACAGGAAAAGGAAAACCCGCCATGCCCAAATCTTCCCAGGAAAGTGGGAAACAACAGCTACACAAGGATGACACCAGCAGTTCCTGTGATGGCAAAGAGGGGCAGAAGGATGGTCATCACCAGAAGAGAGAGAGTGCCATTGGAGAAAAGGAGTACCCCCAACCCGGAAATGATGTAAGCACCAAAGAGACTGATAAAGCACAGCCTCCACCTGGTGAAAACTTGGGGTATCCACTGCCCCACAGGTAACTGACAGCCGTGTTTCTGTGTCTGACAGTCAAAACTAGACTCGGCAGTCCCTGGGCTCACACTGATGATACCAGAGTGGGAGAATCTGGACAGCTACCTTAACCCTGCGAAAGTCCAACTGTTCGCCCACACCACAGGGATTCAGACAGCTGCCTCAGGGACAGGACCATTGGTAAATGGGCACTAGTAGCCTCAAACTTTAAATGGGTGTTAAAATTGCCAGCATTAATGTGCGTAGCGTTAAATCTTCTACATTGATATGTTTTCATGTTGGTTTTCCCAAAGATGGTTGAGCTTGCGGGCCCATGGGCTGTCAGTTTGGTCAGGGAGCAATCGTAATCACTCATCTGGCCTGGGTATCCTGCTGCAAGGAGGCAACTTCATCTCTGATGTTAAGGAGATGGTGGGTGGGTGCCTCCTTGTAACAGATGTCATGCGCATAAATGCTCCCCTGAAACCAACTAATGTGTATGCCCCAGTGGAAAAGCGTGAGCGATTGGCCATCCTGCAGCCGCTTCCACTGTTGCTGGCCACATCCAAGCCGGAGATTTCAACTGTATCATTGATGTAGATGGATGATTCGGGAGGGGGACAGTAAGCTGGGCAGCATGTCCAGAGTCCTGATCAGGTCAAGGATGCCAAGCTGCACGACGTCTTCACACCTGCAGATGGAGCACAGCGTAGTTACACCTGGTCACAGGCAGACGGGTCTATCCACTCAAGGATAGATGACCTGTTTATGTCCCGAGCATTCTTGGTGAGATCCACTGACGTCAAGCTGGTGTTCTTCTCTGGCCACTGCCTCCTGCTGGCCAACTGTCACCTACAGGATGAGCAGCAGGCTGGCAAGAGAGCATGTGAGCTGAACACAGAAATCATTTGAGGAGCTCAAGACTGATTATGCAGGTTGGAGACCCATGAAGCCTGTCTGAGACTCCAACCGACTAGTGGGAAACGGTAAAAGAGAACATCGAGGTTCTTTATCCTCGAAGGTGTTCAGAACATGAGTGAGGCGGAGAAAACTGTCCAAACTCTAAAAGTATGCAGAACTCGCTCCTGCTGCAGATGATGGGGGTTGATGTCACTGAGGACCTCCAGGAGGTGAAGGGCCAGCATGTGTCACTCTTTGCCTTAGAGGCCTCCAAGATAATCTTATAGTCAGGGGTCCGCTCCATGGAGAGGATGAGATGTGCTCACGTTCCTCCTTCTTCTAGAAGGAGAGCTCCATGCTCAGTAACTTGAAGGGAGATGGCTCGATAACATTATCTCAATCTGACGTAATGAGGATCAGCAAATCCTTCTATGCCAGTCTGTATGACACGAAGCCCACTAACTGACTGACTGCGAGGCCGCGCTGTCATTCCTGTCTTCTATCACTGAGTTCTTAGACGACAGCACAGGGAAGAGACTTGGCCAGCCGCTATCCCTTGACAAGCTGACGAAAGCCCACGAGTCCTTTGAATCGAATAAAATCCCTCAAAGCGACGGATTACCAGTCGTGCTCTATTCTGCTCTATGGGACTTGATTGGCCAGGACCTACTAGAGATGTATGTCATTATTCTTCAGGAAGGTTCAATGAGGAAAGTTATTATGGCCCTCTTCTACAAGCAGAAGGGTGAGAGGGAGGAAATTAGAAATTGGCAACCAATCTCACTGCTAAATGTGGACTACAAAATCCTGTCAAAGGCCATTGCCAACTGGGTCAGGTCTGCTATGGGATCGGTGATTCACCCACACCAAACCTGTACTGTACCAGACAGGGAGATCGCTCAGCGTCTCGCACTCCTCAGGGATACCTTTGCCTATATGCAGGCCAGTGGGGTGGGCACTTGCTGCATCAGCCGAGACCAGGAGAAAGCCTTTGACAGTATTTCTTACACGTACATGAGAAATGTTCTCTCTAAAATGGGCTTGAGGGAAGGAATCTGCAATTGAATCCTACAGGTCTACACCAACATTGATTGAGACACTGTTGACAATGGGTGGAAATCAGCCAGCTTTCTAATCCAGTCTTGAGTCCGGCAGAGCTGCCCATTCTCTCCTGCCTTGTTTGTGTGTTATATAGAGCGATTCATTGAGTCCATCAGGAAGGATGCGAGCCTGAGAGGAATGGTTATTCCTGGCACCAGGAACCTACAGGTTAAGGCAGATGATGTCGCTGTTTTCTGCTCTGATCCACAGACCGTCTCAAACTCATGTGCATAAGACTAGTTTTGAATGGGCCTCAGGGGCCAAGGTAAACGGAGGCAAGAGTGAGTCCATGCTCTTTGTAAACTGGGCCGACCAATCCTCTCTCCCCTACACAGGACAGACCACCTGAAGGTGCTGGGTATTTGGTTCAGAGGGGCTGGGGTGGATGCTATGTCTTGGGAGGAGCATGTCACTAAGGCGAGGCAGAAACTGAGCAGATAGGAGCAACGGTTGCTGTCCATCCATGGGGAAAAGCCTGGTCATCAGGTGTGAGGTACTCTGAATGTTATATGTGGTGCAGGTCTGGCCTATTCCCTGAAGCTGCGCCATCGCAGTCACGCGGGCAATCTTTCACTTCACGTGGAGATCTAAGATGGACCATGTCCGAAGGCACGCAATATATAAAGATCTTGAAAAAGGGGGACAAAGCAAAAGAGGGACGCTACCCTCTCCCTGATGGCCACCTTTGTGTGTGGCTACATCAAACTATGCATGGATCCCTGGTGCGCGAACACAGTGTCACTCCGTACTGAGGTTCTACTTGTCCCCGAAATTGCGAAGGATGGGCTTGGCCTTGCTGCCGTAGAACGCTCCAAGTAGTTAGACCATTTGTTATCATCTGTCCTTTGCGGAGATATTTGCGAAGAAAGATCTTTGACCACAAGTCCATCAGCAAGTGGTCAGCACGTAGTGTCCTTGAGCCCCTTTGGGAAAAGGAGAGGATGGATCCTGTTGAGCGGCTCCCTGTGCAGACTGTCAAAGTCATTTTGGCAGAATGCCTCAGCACCAGAACTCTCAAACCAGCCCCAGGACATTGCTTGGCTGGTGGTAAGAAGGGTTCTACCTGTGAAATCATTTATGCATGCCTGAACACTCTGCACCACTATATGCTACCCTTGAAGTGACTGTGGTGAGGGTGACACTGTCACACACCACCTTCTGGAATGTGCCTATGCAAAGTAAGTCCGGAGAGAAATGCAGTAGTTTAAGGTTCATCCCGAGCAGCTTCATGATGTGGGACTCCTCCGTGCTCTATGGTCTGTTCCCCGGGATGCACACTGAGACGAACATCAACATTGCCTGGAGGACTGTCAACTCGGTGAAAGACGCTGTTTGGTCTGCCCAAACCCAGCTGGTCTTCCAGTTGATGGCGTTGACCCCGACCTGAGTATTGCAGACTGGCACATTCCAAGGTCCAGCTCTGTGTACTGAGGGATGCACTGAAGCTCTGAGCTGCTGCTACCACGGTGTGCTGAGGAAAGGCCACTGTGTAAGGACCTTCTGCCAAAGAATAATAGGGTCCATTCAGTAATTGGGCTTCGCTGACTCCTCAGCTAAATGCCAAGAGGTTGGACGGTTAACAGTGCATTGTAAATATGGATGACTCAATCTGTTCTCTGAATGTAAACACAGTATACATCTGAATGGCATAATCAACTGTATTCAGAAATCTTTGATAGATGTAAAGTGTATTTTTGAAATAAAAAAACCCCTCACATTCTTGATGAAGGGCTTATGCTGAAATGTCGGTTCTCGACATCATCTTGCTGCCTGACCTGCTGTGCTTTTCCAGCACCACACTCTTCGACTCTGATCTCCAGCATTTGCAGCCCTCACTTTCTCCTTGAGTCCTTTGAAAAGAATAAAACTCCCGGAAGTGATCTAACTACCGGCTGAGTTGTATTCTGCTCTGTGGGACTTGATTAGCCAGGACCTGCTGGAGGTCTATGACTGTATGCTTCTGGCAGATACCATGAGTGAATCCATGTACAAAGATATCATCACACTCATTACAAGCAGAAGGGGGAGAGGGAGGAAATTAGAAATTGGCAACCAATCCCACTTAAATGTGGACTACCAAATCCAGCCAAAGGTCTGCTCTGGGATCAGTGATTCACCCTGACGAAACCTGTGCTGTACCGGGCAGGAAGATTGCTGACAGTCTTGCATTCCTCAGGGATACAATCACCTACGTAAAGGGCAGGGACAGGGCACTTGCCTCATCAGCCTGGACCAGGAGAAAGCCTTTGACAGGATATCGTGTACACGTGAGAGCTTTTCTCTCTCAAATGGGCTTGGAAGGGAATCTGTAATTGGACCTGACTGCTGAATACCAACATCATGAATGCAGTTTCAATCAATAGTTGGGAATCAAAGCTTTCCGGATAGATCTGGTATCAGGCAGCTCTTCTGTTTTGTGTGCTGTATAAAGCCATTTGCCGAGTCAATCAGGAAGCCTGAGAGGGGTGACTATAGCTGGCAGCAGGGGCCTACAGGTTAAGGCCTCCCTGTACATGGATGATGTTGCTGTTTCCTGCTCAGATTCACTGTCATGCCCAGACTCCTGTCCATCTGTGACCAGTTTGAACAAGTCTCGGAACGGGACCAAGGTAAATTGAAACAAGAGTGAGGCCATGCTGTTTGGAAATTCTTCAACCCCTTCACCACTGTCAGGGTAGACCACCTGAAGGTGCTGGGTATTTGGTTCAGATGGGCTGGGGCGGTACCAAGTCTTGGGAGGAGCATGTCACTGAGGTGAAACAGAAACTGGACAAATGGGAGCCCCAGTTGCTTTTCATCATGGGTCAGAACCTGGTCATCTGGTATGAGGTACTCTATTGTTGTATGTGGTGCAGGTCTGGCCAATTCCCTGACCCTGGGTAGTGACAGTCACCTGGGCCATCTTTCACTTCATGTGGAGATTAATGATGTACTGTGTCTGACGGGGCATTGTATACAAAGATCTGGACCGAGGGGTAAAATATGCACACAATGCTACCCTCACCTGATGGCCACCTTTGCGTATGGCCGTATCAAGTTTTTCATGGATCCTTGGTACACAAATACCAAGTGTCATTACATACTGCGATTCTACCTGTCCCTGATGTTGTGAAGGATGGACCTGGCCTCACTGCCGTGGAATACTCCACGTAGTTAGACTGTTGTATATCACCTGTCCTTCATAGAGAAATTTGTGAAGGTAAGCACCTTTGACCACAAATCCATCAGAAAGTGTTCAGCACAAAGCATCCTTGAGACCCTTCAGGGAAAAGGAGAGGGTAGATCCTGTAGAGCAGTTCCCTGTGCAGACTGTCACAATCATTTGGCAGAATACCTTCTTGCTAGAACACTCAGACAAGCGCCAGGACATCGCTTGGCTGGTGGTGAGAAGGATCTGTTGCCCGGCACACACACCGAGATGAGCATTAACCGTGCCTAGAGGGCCATCAACGCAATGAAAGATTCTTTTTGGTCTGCCCGAAACTTGCTGGTCTTCCAGTTGAAGGAGTTGACCCTGACTGTGTGTTACAAACTGGTACATTCCAAGGTTCAGGACAACATGCTGAAGAACATGCAGTGAGAAAACACCACTCTGTAAGGTCCTTCTGCCAAAGAATAACAGGTCCATTCAGTAATTGGACCCTGCTGACACCTCGCCAAAATGCTAAAAGATTGATTGTAAATACAGAGAATGGTGAACATCGAAGGCTTAATTAGTTCTTGAAGTAAAGAGTGTAGATCTGAATAGCTTCATTAACTGTACACGTACCAAAAGATTTATGAATAAAGTATATTTTTGCAATAAAAAGACCTTCAACTGCTTCATTAGTTCTTTCTCTCATCATAAGAACAGGAGTGATGTTTGCTGCTGGTTGGACAATATACAGTAGCATTTGCAATTCTTCTGATACTGAAGCAGTCCATGTCCAAATGCAGCAAGATCTAGACAACACTCAGAATTCAACCAGTAGGTGCCAAATAATAGTAATACCTCAAGTTCCAGACAACAATTCTCTCCAACAGGAGAGAACTTAACCAGTGCCACTTGATCTTCAAGGGCATTGCTTTCACTGAATCCTTCATTATCAATATTCTCAAGGGCGTAACTCTCCTCTCTTATCCTCGCTGCCTCCAGCTACAAGATCAGAAATGCTCCCCACTTGCCTGGATGGGTGCAATTCCAACAATACTGAAGAAACTCAAGACCTTCAAGCATTGGGCTTGATTGGTACCCTGTCCTCCACCTTCAGACTTCATTCCCATCATCACTGTATGATGGCAGCATTGTATACCATCTATAAGATTGTCACAATTCATCAAGGCTCTTGACAGCATCTTCCAAACTCTCAACCTCTACCACCTAGCAGGTGAAAAGCAGCAGAATAATGGGAGCATCACAACCTGAAAATTTCCTCCAAACAATGCACCTCCTGACGTGGAGCCTTTCCTTCACTGGATCAGACATATGGCACTCCCTTTATAACCTCTATGGGTGTCCCTCCCGCAAAGACTACAGCAGTTCAACAGATTCTCCATTGAATGCTGGCTGAGCCAGTGGTGTTCATGTCCTGTGACGAAATCAGTAGTTTTAGGTTGTTGGAGGATGAGTTACTTGTTACTTCAGTGTGCTGTTTCTCATCTGAACTTGCACCCAGTCAATTGAGTCCAGTGAGTTTCTTGTCACTGGTAATGTCCCAAGGTGATAAGAGATTCGACTGTGGTAATGTCATTAAATGTCATTCGGTAGTGGTCAGACTTGCTTGTTGGAAAGGGTCATTTGCCTAGCATTTATTAACCCAACCTCTCATTGTGCACATTTTGCTACATGCTGACATGAACTGCTTCATTATCTATGGAGTTTCAAAATTAACTGAACACTGATTCTCTTCTAAACTGCACAGTGAAGTAAAGCAAAACAAAGGAAATTAGCTTAGTGAGGTCAATGTCTGTAATGAGAAAAGATGGATTGGGTTGTGTTCCTTTCAAATGAAGATGGGAATAGTTGGGAATGACTAAACATGTTTCTAAGTTGCCTTTTTACTGCTTACTTTCCCCTTCTTACTGTTTAACTTCCACTTACATTTTTGGTGCTTTTAAATATTCTTTTCTATTTTCCAAATTTCCCCACTTGTATTTGGTAAACTGTTTTCACATGGTTCAATATATTTAACCACGTTGCCACTGTTCATATTTCTGTTGATTTGCTTTCTCTTTTCAAACTTAGTAAGTTTACTGCAGAACTTATAAAAGCAGCCCTCCCCAATTCAGTACCAAAATTATAATGCTGTCATTCATAGATGCTGATTAAATTGATGTTTACTTTGTTTATAAATAAGATAACGGCTATTCTCTGAAACTGACAGATAATATCTCTGTCTCTGCAGATGAATTATCTCCTGATGCTGAATATGTGGATCTCCTCCTGAATCCAGAACGTTACACTGGATATAGGGGATCATCAGCTTGGAGGGTGTGGAACAGCATCTATGAAGAGAACTGCTTCAAGTATTTTTTTTTCTTTTGTTTTTGCTGCATTTTATTCCCTGAAACTAATTAGATTCCTCTTGCCATGCAATAGGTGTTGTGGTTAGAATTGCTACAAGTTTAAAAAGAAATACATGCATGTGTTTTTACTTTTTAACATTTGATGGTCTTTATTTTCATTTGTGACTCATGGACATTAAAGCATTTCTCCACTATCTGAGCTTGGGAATCTTTTGTATTGGCCTTACTTTACATGTTGATATTGACAGCCACACTTCAGCTTCTCAAGTTGACTGTTCTTGTTTCTTTCATTCTTCATATTGTGTATAGTAGGCATGTGACTTGTCCAATCCAAGTTTTATGAAACCTCTTTGTGCATTGTTGTATTTCTCAGTCCATGATTTCACGCATACCATAAAATATAAACTCCACTTAGCCCTTCTGACCTGTCATTCTGTCACAATTAAAAATAATTTATTACCTTTTAGAATAAATATAGATTTACTATGAAAACTTAACAAGCTATTTATCAGTGAAAGAGAGAAATCAAGTGTAGAGACTTAGTTTGTATTTTAAGTACTCACCTTTCACTTTAAAGATTTGAAATACAAATAAAAAACCTACTTTAGCAGCTTTCTAGGCACTGGTGATGTCTCAGTCCTGACACTCTGGAGGCTAGCAATTTTTGAGAGGATTTATAGTGCAGGTTGATGATAAGTATGTAAGTTAGCTCGCTAAGCTGGCACATTTGTCTTCAGACGTTTCGTCACCATAGTGGATAACATCATCAGTTCTTGCTATAAACTTTAATCGAAGCACATCTTTTCCCCCCCTCTCGTTCAAATTTCAACTTTGATCCAAATTCCTAGTTACTTTGGCTCAGTCTCACTGGCATTTATCCCTCATTCTGAGTGTTTGTTTGGCTTATTCTGACTAAAAAAAATTCAAATCAGAGAGAAAAGTGTGACTGTTGGTGTCTTTAACCTGAAGGTTGTCATGCCACAGGCAAAGCCCAATGTTAAAACATTGTACCCTTTCTGATGGCTGCAGCCAGAAATGGAACTGAAGCCGCTCTATCAACATCATTCTGTATTGCAAATCCGCCATCCAATCCAATTTGCTTTCAGAACATCAGCTAAACCGTTCCATTCTTGAAAAAATCCAGTAAAATTCTAGCATTAGCATTCCATTGCTGAATGTCTCCTGTCTGGCCCTGAATCTCATTTTCCATAAACGTTTATGATTTTTGTTCTTATCTGCCCAAACTGTTCAACTATCGTGCTTTAGTTACTCGTTTTTTTTATGTAGAATTAATTCTGTAATCTAAGCATCTCATGTAATGAGGTACTTGCTATGATTACTGAAGTATGTCTGCCATTCAGCTTTTCCCAAAACACTACAGTATTTTTGAAACTTACTTTTTTATTAGCAAATAACTTTGAATATCTTTTGCAGGCCTCGATCTGTATATCGTCCTCTGAATCCACTTGCACCTAGGAAAAGTGAGTTAATGTGCAAAATCTGTTTTGGCTTGTTATATTATTATATCTTGCTCACCCATGACTTTGTTTCCGGCAGATCAGAAGTTGTTTTAATCCATTTCTTAACAAAGTTATATTTCTTGCTCACCTCTCGTTGCCCTGAGAAATTGATTGTGATACTTTTTTGGGCAGATCAGGCCATATATTAGAAACTCAGAAGGTGATACTCTCCATTTTCTGTTTGTTTGAACTTAAATGAAAAAGCAGAAACAGTTTACCTGTAGTTTTCCGATAACTGAATCCCTAATATTCTCAATACTAGAATATTGCTGTGGCTAAATTATTACAGGCTACCTTTTAATTTAACTTATTAAGAAATCTCTCAATCAAATAGTGAAACCATGATTTGAACTTGTATGTCACAACCAAAATAAGACCTCTCAAGTAAGCATGTTAAGAGCTTCACAATCCAACTTGGTGATTACCCGATTAATGGTGGAATTTAGCTATGATTCCAACCAACTGTGTGTGTCTCTGAATGGCCAGAGTTTGATACTTCTGTACTGTTGATCTCCAAAGTTCTGTTCATGAAGATTCTTGGAGTTAAATTTGTATACAGGTTTCTATTTCAAGTTTGTGTCATGACATTATTGATTAGATTCTTCCAAAATATAGGTCTGCAGCTTCCCTTCTTATCAGAAGTAATTTCCATATTCCTTATTATATTTTAACATTTGACTGTCTGTTTGAAGACACCGCTTTCATGTGATTAACACCTGAAGTTCTTCTGCAGGGAAATTAGTTGTGTCATTTTGGCATAAGCCATTTAACAAAGCAGGTGTTAAAACATGTTTGTTCATTTAGCTTCTACACCTCATTCCTCATGAAGGGCTTATGCCCGAAATGTTGATTCTCCTGCTCCATGGGTGCTGCCTGAACCTGTTGTACTTTTGCAGCAACACACTCTCGACCCTTCTTCTCCTTTTCCCAGACATGGCTAATTTCTTTTCGTTTCTGTATAACAGTTTATCCTTGTCCCTGAACAATTCATTTGAGACAGAATTATTGCTGGTTTTTTCAATTCTCTCAATCCGGTATTAAAGTTCTGAAGTTTACCCTATGACAGCATGAGGCTATTATACTTTGAGATAAAGTAGAGATAAAGTGGAAAACTCTGAGTTTTGAAGAATTATGAATGCAATTTGCTGTTGATCCACTACTTAAATGCTTGCTAATGTTTAGCTCATAAGTGGCATCATTAGGTGTTTTACTGAATTACTTTTGTAGTTAATTAATTTGGGATATAAGAAAAGGAAAAGGTGGTAATCGTGATTAAAGTTTAATTTTGTTTTTTAAAAAAATTATGGAAGCATAGAAAGAAACCACAACCTAATGCACTAAGATGAAGTACCCTAGTTGTCTATATCAAAATATTTCACATATACCCAGTTGCTTCTAAGTGCACTGAATGTTTAGAAGAGCATGGCATTATTTTTCTTGCAGCAGGCTTCTACAAATGGTAATGAGATGAATGATCAGCTAATTTATTTTCAGTCACTTCAAGGGAAGAATGTTGGCCACAACACTCTACAAACTCTGCGTTCCTCAAGTAGTGTCATGGGACTTCTATTTCCCCATAGATTACTGGAATCAGTTTAATGACTGCTGTAATATTACAGTACATATCCAATACTGCACTGGAAGGCAAATCTAGATTGTAGTCTCAGGTCACAGTGAGACTGAAACCTCTAACCTGAGGTAACCAGTTAAGCCGGTCTAACTCCACACATATATAAAATTTAAAATATTAGTTTGTGTATATTGATTGTGTAAATAATAAATATGCATTGATATGATTTTTAATCTTAAATATTCTCATTTCTCTCCTCAGGAAACGATGATGGTAAGAGCAGATGAGATGGATGCAAATATGTATGAACTATTTTAGAATGCAACCTCTGCAGTTTAGATGTGGTGTAAAGCACTTACTGTTCTTTTTTTTTAAAAAAAGAGAAGTATCCCTTTAGGAGTGGGTCTAGTTATCTTAAATTAGTTTTAATCAGAAAAAAAAGTATTCAAAATGCAACATGAAAGAAGTTTCACTTGGGATGAGTGGAACTTGTAGTTTTTAAGTTTGCTTACAGTTTATTTCTTAATAGCTTCTGATCAGAGATAAACGTTGTCATTAACTTGAGTTTAAAAAGAATCAGCTGTCAAACAAGGAATTTATTCAGTTGGTTACCTTTTTATTTATATGTATTGTCTTGGGCAAAGAGCACTGCAAAATTGATTAAACAGATATGCCAGTTTTGCACCCTTGACAGCTTTTAAAGGAAAAGTATGAATATATCTTACAGGGTTACCATGGCTTGGAGAAATATGTCAGCTAGAGTTAGAAAAGATGTATGAAAGAGAAAAATTACTAGTTTGATAGCTGAATTATGTTTAGTTAGCTAATCTCAACTGGGATGTCATTGGTGATATTACAATTGATCTCATTATCTTTGATTTTGTGTGTGAAAAGTTACGGTTCTATTAATTGGTTTCAGTGACTTGTATTGTAGGATACATACTGCATACATTTCTAAGTTTAAAGAACAGGTATGATATTCCAGAGTACTGTGCAGTCCAGTCCAAATGCAGCAGGGTGTAAATAATACCTCCAGTTTGGGCTGACAGGTAATACACCAGGTTATCAACATCTCCAGCAAGAGACAATGTAACCACTGCCCCTTGCCATTTAATGACATTGGCGTTACTGAATCCCCTTATAACTGTGCCAGCACAGTTATCATTGCCTGCATTCATGCATAAAAACAAATAGCATTATAGCACTTTGTTTTGGTTTATAAATGAGCTTATTGGTAAGATTCCAAAGAGCTGCTGGTGCAGGTGGTACACACTCCAGTGTAAATTAGCACCTTTTGTGTGTGGGAGGGGTGCAGAAAAATGGTGTAATTATTGTTATATTTTGTTTATGTTGAATGTGGTGGGATATTTCATATTTTGCCATAAATAATAATATTTTTATATTCACAGGCGAGTCTTTCTACAAGTGGTTGGAAGGTAATAACTGAATACATGTACAAAATGCTTAAAAATCAATTTAGTTAAAGCTATCTGGAACAGCCTAGTTGAGCTGTTTGATCAGCAAATTGGAAATGTAAATAAAGAAATGCAGCCAACATTTTTGAGTGGTTTCCAAATCCACTTATACCTAACACTGAGCTTCCATGGTTCGCTGGGTGCTCAAATGTGAGAGTAACAATATCTTTTATGATCATTATTTCTTAATATAATGGAACAGATGATGAAGACAAAAATAAATCACATTTTGTTAATCATTGTAAGTTTTAAAGGTCTTTGCTGGATTTCAGTTCAGTGCCACTAGTTGATGTGCCTGTGATTTACTGTAAATCAGTTGTAGTAAGGGTCGAAGGAATCCTCAGATGCATTACTGTTTCTGTACAGCCCTCACTTTATAAATAGTCTTGATATAGTCATTGCCTTAATATTAATATCTGCAGCTTTATGATTTTAAACCTTACTGCACTCTTGCATGGAGAAACTGCAGTAATTGTTCATTCTTGTCTGGCACAAAAATGAAACTGGAGAGGTGGCCTGACAATAGCTAACCATGAAATTAAAGATAGTATTAAATCCAAGGTGGTGCATACAAACTGACCATTGAAAAGAGGTTTTGGGACTATTTAAATTTAGCAAAGGAGAACAAATTAATTGATTAGGAGGGGGAAAATAGAGTGCAAGAATAAGCTTGTAGGGAACATACAATCTGATTGTAAAAGTTTCTTTTAGTGCGTGAAGAGAAGATCAACACGTACAAACATAGTCAGAAACGGGGAGGTAATGGGGAACACAAACAGGTAGTCCAATTAAATATAAACTTTGGCTTGGCCTTCACAAGTGAGGACGTGAATAATATTGGGGAACATGGGGTCTAGTGAGAGGGAGGAACTGCAGGAAATCAGCATTAGTAGAAAAATGATGTTGGGGAAATTGGGATTAAGGACCAATACATAAATAGCCTGATCATCTTCACCTCATAATACTTAAGGAAGATACACGAGAAATAGTGGGTTCGTTGCTGGTAATCTTTCAAGATAGAAGACAGAGGGTGGTGGTGGTGGGTTCCTTTTCAGACTGGAGCCCTATGACCAGTGGTGTGCCACAGGGATCAGTAATGGGTCCCTTGCTTTTTGTCATTTATATCAATGATTTGGATGTGAACATAGTAAGTTTGCAGATAATGCCAAAATTATAGGTATAGTGGACAGCAAAGAAGGTTCCTTCAGAATACAATGGGATCTTGATCAGGTGGGCCAATGAGCCGAGGAGTAGCAGATGGAGTTTAATTTAAATAAATGTGAGATATTGCATTTTGGAAAGGTAAATCACTATACTTAATGGTAGTGTTGCTGAACAAAGACACCTTGGAGCGCAGTTTCATAGTTCCTTGAAAATGGAGTCACAGGTAGATAAGATAGTGAAGAAGGTGTTTGGTTACTTTTATTGGTCAGAGCATTGAGTATAGGAGTTGGGAGGTCATTGGTTCGGCCACTTTTGAAATACTGAGTGCAATTCTGGTCTTCCTCCTATCGGAAGGATGTTGTGAAGCTTGGGAGGGTTCAGAAAAGATTTACAAGGGTTTAGAGAGTTTGAGCTATAGGGAGAGACTGAATAGGCTGGGGATGTTTTCCCTGGAGTGTCTGAAGCTGAGGGGTGAGCTTCTAGAGATCAATTAAAAAATGAGGGGCATGGATAGGGTACATTTCCCTGGGTTGGGGGAGTCCAGAACCCAAGGGCATAGGTTTAGGGTGAGAGGGGAAAGATTTAAAAGGGACATGGGGGCAACATTTTTATGCATAGGGCGGTATGTGTATGGACTGAGCTGCCAGAGGAAATGGTGAAGGCTGGTATAATTACAACATTTTAAAAGTCATCTGGATGGGTATATGAACAGGGCGGTTTAGAGAGATATGGGCCAAGTGCTGGTAATTGGGACTAGATTAGTCTAGAATATCTGGTCAGCATGGACGAGTTGGACTGAAGGATCTGTTTCTGTGCTGTCCATCTCTATGACTCTATTCTATAGACTCTGGAACAATCCTTATGGATTGTAGGATGGCCAACATAACTCCACTATTTAAGAAAACAACCAGAGAGAATATTGAACTGTTTACAGGTTATGTTGACATGGTAGGTAAAATGCTGGAGTCCATTATAAAAAGTTTAGTAACAATGGCAGGACCGACAGTCGGTGTATATTTGTGAAAGGGAAATCATACTTGACAAACCTGCTGAAATATTTTGAGGACGTAACTTTGGAGTTGATAAGGGGGATCCAGTGGAAGTGGTTTATGTGTACTTTCAGAAGCCTTTTGGCAAGGTCCCAAATAAGAGATCATGTAAAACGAAAGCAGGTGAGATTGGGGTTAATGTACTGATATGGATGGAGAGAACTGCTCGGTAGGTATGAAGCAAAGAGTAGGAATAAACAGCTCTTTTTCTGAGCAGTAGGCTAGTAGTAGTGGTACCACAGGGATCAGTGCATGGACCCAGCTATTCACAATATATATAAATGATTTAGATATTTTTATTAACCAGTAGCTAAGACTGTGCTGGTTGAACAAGTATTCCGTTGATCAAGATATTTTATATAATCATTTGTAAAACGCACGCATTAAGTAATAGAAACATGATTTGGGTGTATACATTGTCACTGATATACTTAATTTACAGCATAAATCACTTAAATAATAATGTAACTTTGCCTTAAAACTTGCCATCAGAGAGCCTTCTCACTCATGCTCAACTGACTGTTCGGACTTTTCAGAGAAAACCTGATATTTTAGACACGTTTTTCCAGGTTTATCGAGAGTGCTGGTTCTTAATATGCTGATTAAACTAAAGCTTGCCATATTTCCTAGTTTGCAGATGACACAAAACTGGGTGGGAGAGTGAACTGTTGAGAAGAATGCAAGGATACTTATAATTTGGACAAGTTGAGTTAGTGGTCAAGTGCATGGCAGACAAAGTGTAATATGAATAAATGTGAAGTTATCTACTTTGGCAGTAAAACAGGAACAGATTATTCTGTAAATGGTGATAGATTAGTAGTGAGCCAGTGGAATTCTCTGCTACAGAAAGGAGTTGAGGCTAGAGCGTGAAATATTTTCAAGAAGGAAATAGATATATTTCTTTCGACAAAGGGGTCAAAAGGTATGAGGAGGAAGTTGGAACAATGTACTGAATTGGATGATCAGCCATGATTATTTTGAATTATGGAGGAGGGACAAGTGGCTGGATGATCCACTCCTGTTTCCTGTGTTTCAAATAGCTGTGAAACATTGAAATCTTATCACCATTTTATTATTAGTTGCACTTTTAATTGCACATCATCATCATCTATTTTGAGCATCAATCTTATTTTGAAAGCAAAATTCACTGTTTATCACATAATTCCATAGGCCATGACTTTTTAGCATTAACCTTTGGTAAATGTAAGAGTGAGACATCATCTCCCTCACTAAACACCCACTCCACTGAAGGGTGTAAGCACCTAATTTATGATTCAAAAAGGAGAAAAGGCTAAACTTATGGCCATGATTATTTGTCACAGTTATAGTGTATGCTGTCTAATGTTCAAAAAGTAAAATGGTGTGAACTATCTTGAGGAACAAGAATGCAGAGGAATATTAGTCAGTAGTTTATAAGGAGAGGTTTTATGGAGTTAGTGAAAGGATTGATGGAATAATTCTGAACAGCAATTTTAATCACTTCAAAGCATCCTTCAGAGCTCCTTTGAAATGAAACATTAGACATTTTGTAATTTAATTCAGGATTAGTGGTGCTGCAAGAGCACAGCAGTTCAGGCAGCATCCAAGTAGCTTCGAAATTGACGTTTCAGGCAAAAGCCCTTCATCATTCCTGACGAAGGGCTTTTGCCCGAAATGTCGATTTCAAAGCTACTTGGATGCTGCCTGAACTGCTGTGCTCTTCCAGCACCACTAATCCAGAATCTGGTTTCCAGCATCTGCAGTCATTGTTTTTACCCCGTTTTGTAATTTAATGTGAAGGTAAATTTGTATATTCTGTAAAATTATATATTTTTCTGCACTGTAAAATAAATTAACCGTGCTCTAATTTTACTGATTATGTGAACATTCATGCTTGTAGGTCTGTGCCTTGAAAAGAGAGTATTTTATAGGTTGATTTCTGGGCTTCATGCCAGTATCAATCTACACCTCAGTGCAAAGTATCTACTTGATGGTAAGTGCAAATAATTTCCTACTTTAAAACTTCAGAACATCTTGTTCAGATCAGAGAGTTATTTACTGGTTAACTTGCAATAAGTATCCATTTGTTGGAGTATTAAGATGTCCGTTCAGTGTCCAATTTTTCTCAGATCTGGTAATGTTCAATCAGACAAGATTAATTTATACTTCATAATGAAGGCACCCACTTGATAGCAGTGATCATAATTGAATGACATTTGTGTTACGACATTCAACGTCTGTACTTCCTCAGGATGCTAAGGAAATTCAACATGTCCACAAGTACTCGTACCGATTTTTATAGATGCACCATAGTCCAACATGCAAACCAGCCTTCCATCCATTGACTCCACCTATACTTCCTGATGCCTTGAGAAAGCAACCAACATCATCAAAGACCCATCCCAGCCCAGTTGTACACTCTCCCATCAAACAAAAGATATAAAAGTACGAATGGATTCAAGGACAACTTCTTCCCTACTGTTATCTGACTTTTGAACAGACCTCTCAAATGTTAATTCTGATCTCTCTCTCCCTGCACCTTTTCAGTGGTTGTAGCACTGCATTCTGCATCCTGTTCTATGTCCTGATGCACTTTGTATGGAATGACCTGCCTGTATAACACACAAAACAACATGTTTCACTCTATTTTGATACATATGACACCAATAAATCAAATTCAGACTCAAGTAGTGTGCTGGTGATTGAGCCTTAGTATTCCCAGAGTTGTCACAAAAGTTAAAGATTTTAAAAAGTATGCAGTCTTCCAATTTACTTGATTTTCAAATCAAGGTTAATAGAAAGCACAGTCCTAATTTCTGAACTTAACAAAAGAACTATTCATTGCTAGTAATTAAACTGTAGCTAAAGATAAACAGTTATAAACTGCCAGAATGTAACAGTTCTAATCCCATTATAAACACCCCTTACAAGCACAGAAATAGACAAACATACAGGGAAAACAGGTTATTACTAGAGTGTAAATGCTGAAAGACAGTTCAGTAGATTTTGTTCTCTGATTCTGTTGCTGAGATGATTCTTATGACTCTTCTGCTTGCCAGTGTGTTCCTTCAGTTGTCTTTCTCAGATCATTGCCAATCATTTGTAAGAGAGATGGCTGGTTCATTTATAAAAGGTCTCTGCCTTAAAACAACTGTTGTAGGGAAGTTATGCTGTTACTCTTCAGATTTAAGATTCATTTTGACTGCAGAGAAGAGAGAGATTGTTTTCGAGCTGGGGAAGAACTGAGCACCTCTGTGTATCTTGTGCCCATATCAAAGCTGTTTAGATGCTGATGAACCAATCTCAGTTGTTAGCAGGCAAAAAATCTCTAATTGGTATCTACCCATTAGTCCATATACCAATCAACTTGTTGCCAACCAGAGATGCATCTGTACATTCCCTCCGTTTCAATTTGTCTCCAACCAAGCATCAATTACTGTTTGTGTAAATAGTTGTTTACACAATGCTTAGCCTGGACGTCTGGTTAGTTCATTTCAAACCATACAGCACCCTTACAAAACATGCTCATTCTCACGTTAGTTTGCAATTTTACAAAGCGCATAAAATATAAAGAGACACTCTTTACATATCCCCATTCTTGATTATAAAGCATGTGGCAAAAAACAAAACCAGACTTTCATTCAATTTCCCCCCCGCTCCCCAACGTTTACACAATCTTAGCATTCCTTAAGCCTTTAAGTTATTCTGACATTTTACTGTCAGGATAAAGAATCTGGGATTATATTATCTTTCCCTGTAATATGATTTGTTTTACATACAATCGTTGCAACAGAAAACTCCCAACTGAATTGTCTTGCATCCTGATTTTTAAACCTTTTAATAAAGGCTGGTGGATTATAATCAGTGTAAGTTATCATTTCCTTATTTCATTGTTGGATGCAGACTTTAAAGTTTTGAAGAGCTAACAACAACCGCAAAGTGTCTGTTTCCGCAGCAGAGTACTTTTGTTTTTGATAGGTTATCAGTTAGGTCAGTTGACTGGATGACTAGTTTGCGGTGCAGAGTAATACCAACACTGTGGGTTCAGTTCCTGCACCAGCTGAGATTACCATGAGGAACTCTTTCTCAATTTGTCCCTTTGCCTGGGGCACGATGACCCTCAGATTAAACCACCAACAGCCATCTCTCTCATGAGAAAGCAGTGCTATGGTCTGGTTGGACTTTGGTTTTACTCTTGGTTTAGTTTCTTAGAGGAGCAACCCACTGTCTTTTCTATTCTGACTTGTCCTTCTGTGACAAGACAGCACCTGTACTTAGATCGCTAACATTAATTGCCATTTTGGAAGGTCTAGAAAATCAGGGCAGTCAATACTGGTTCATTTATTAAGATGGCCTTCACTTTCTCAAATGCTGCTTGGCATTATGCTGGCCATACCACTTTTGCTTGTTTCTTTAACAAATTTACTAAAAGTACAGCAATCATATTGAAATTATATTCAAACTATGAGGGTATAGAGGTACATGTTCTGGTTCATACTTCACACAAGAAGTCAGATTGTTAGTTAATGTAAGTAACCCAAGTGATCAGAAGGTCAAATGGAACACTGGTGCTGGGAGAATGAAATGTAAAAGGCTGCGTGGTTTAGCCTGTTGCTGTAACACTGCATTTCTCTTGGCTATGGGGGGGTCATCTCAGTGGAATGTTGTTCAGAGGCTCAATGTGGACTTGATAGGCTGAATGGCCTGCTTCCATATTGTGGCAATTCTATGATTCTGTGAAAAGTAAGGACGTTTTGCTACAGTTGTACTGTTTTGGTCTCCTTATTTAAGCAGTTATGTAATTGCATTATAAGCAGTTTGAAGAAGGTTCACTTGATTTTGATTACCTCACCCTCCCACCACCTTTTTAAGAAAAGTTTCTGGTCAGATAAGAGCCATTTTTATTGCAGTTTAAATGAACTTGTGATAATCATAGTGAGACCAAGATCATCTTGAGGGAACTTGATAGGATGGTTGTGGGGCACAGTTTGAAAGTGAAAGATTTTCCATTTAAGATAGAGGAGGAAAATAACTTGGAGGCTTCAAGTCACTGAAATTCTTTCCCAGAGAGAGGTAGATGTAGGGTCAGTTAATATTTTTTAAGGAGCCTGTAGGTTACTTTTGATTCTCGTTAGTTAAAGACTTAGCAGTCAGGAGTGAGAAACTGACTCCAGTCAGATCAGCTATTACTGAATTGCAGATGCACAAGAAATGAATATCTTTTCAGTCTTGCCACAGTGGTGTTTTAGAACTGGATTTGTTACAAGCTTAAAAAAAAGAGCAATAACTAGCTGATGGAAACTGTGCCTTTTATTTGATGTATTTTGCTGAACTGAAGGATTATTAGACTGTATGTAGAGAATGTGTTTTGTCTGACCAGATGATAACTGTCGTCTTGTACTACAAAATTATGTGCATTCATTGACCAGTAACAATCTTTTCTTATAAATCTAGGTATTACCAGTTGTAATGTATTAATGGAAAGTATCATTCTAATGTGTCACTTTACCTATTGTTTAACCTGTTGTTTCAGATGGGTGGGGAAGACATAGATGGGGACCAAATTTAGAAGAATTCCAATTTCGGTTTCATCCTACTGAAACAAAAGGAGAAGGTCCAAGAAGGTTGAAAAACCTCTATTTTTTGTACTTAATTCAACTAAGAGCTTTGTCTAAAGTAGCTCTATATTTTGAACGTTCAATTGTCGACTTATACACTGGAAATGCAACAGAAGATGCAATTACCAAAAAGCAGCTGCTGGAAGTTCTCGAGGAAACCAAGTAAGAAAAAATACTTCATGGGATGTGACACGAGAATGGTTGTACAAAATTATTTATTGATAACTGAAATTTTAAAACTCTTTCAGAAACTATGGAAGTGAATTGACAAGGAGATAGTTGATCTCCCATGTTGTTTTAGAACAATAATTTGCTGATGAGTGTTAAATTTGCAGCAAATATTTATCCTGCCCTCCATGACTAAATTTAGCACTTTATTTTTAAAACATAGTTTTGTGATATCATGCATTCCTTTTTGTAGGTGGGAATACTGACTTAGTATATGGGCTTCCATGTTGCTAGCTTGTAATCCTAGCCAATGAGACTTGAATTATGTTTTTTCTGAGGTTAATTTGATGTCATGCTATGACCTGAAATACCAACACAGACTTGTCGAACTGAATGGCTGGTTTTGTACTGAGACATTCCGTGTAATATCAAAAATGGAGATAGGTTCAGGATTTGACCTACAGTTTGCTATCCTATAAGTGAACCATTCAATAAAGGGAACAATTTGCTTTTATATAGAGCCTTCATTATAGCAAAATGTTCCGAGAATTTTCACAGCAATCAATAATCAGACAAAATTTGACATTGGACCACAACCTTTCTGCTGGTCTACCACCATCTGAGAGGTTCCTGCCATTCTATATCAGGTTCTTAAAAATGTACACTTCTTCCTTGAAAGTGAGGTGCATGTTATCCATAATCTAGTTCAGTTTAACAAAGTTTGGGACAGTACCAAAGTTTGATACTGCAGGTGTGCTTCTTGTTGAAAGTCTTATTTGACCTGACATCTTACCATAGTCTTTTCAGCATCTCTCTATTGTATTCTTCATTCAATTTTATTTTAAATAATTCATTGGAGCAGGAGTAGGCCATTTGACCCCTTGAGCCTGTTCTGCCATTGAACATGATCATGGCTGATCATCAAGCTCAATATTCTAATACTCTATTTCGTTTGATCCCTTTACTCACAAGAGCTTTATCTATCACTTTTTTGAGTATGCAATATTTTGACCTCAATCATTTTCTGTGCTAGTGAATTCCGCAAGCTCATCAATCTGAGTGACAACATTTCTCTTTATCACAATCCTAAAAGGTTTATCCCTTATCCTTAAACCAGCCCCTTATTCTGGACTCACCCACCATCAGGAACATCCTTTCTGCATCTAACTTATCTAGTCATGTTAGAATTTTATAGGTTTCTATAAAATCCTCCCTCATTCTTCTAAACTTCAGCCAATAAAATCCTAACCAATTCAATCTCTCCTCATACGCCATCCCAGAACTCAACTTGGTAAACCTTTGCACGCCGTCTATGGCAAGAGCATCCTTCCTCGGGTAATAGATCAAAACTGCACGCAGTATTTCAGATGTGGCCTCACCAATGCCCTGTATAATTACAGCAAGACATTCTTGTTCTGTACTTGAAACCTCCCACAATGAAGGCCAACGTGCAGTTTGCCTTCTTTCCTACCCACTGCATCTGCACATTTTCACTGGTGCACAAGGACACCCGGATCTCGAAAATTTACCTCTCTGTTTACAACCATTCAAATAATAATCTGCCTTATTTTGCTACCAAAATAAATGACCTCATATTATCCACTTTATATTGCATCTGCCATGCATTTGCCCATTCAGCTAGCCTGTCCAGCAGCATCTCTGCTTTTCCTTAACTCACCCTTTCACACAGTTTGGCTCATCTGCAAATTCTGCGATATAATTAGTTCCCACGTCTAAATCATTAACACGTATTGTGGACAGCTTGGGTCCTCGTACCTATCGCTGAGGTACCCCAATAACAACTGTCTGCCATTCAGAAAAAGACCCATTTAATCCTGTCTGCTAATCAATTTTCTGTCCATTGCAATCCACTACATTCCCATTCCACGCACATTAACTTTACATATTATCAATCTCTTTGTGGGATTTTGTCAAGAGTTTTGAAAGTCCAAATCAACCACATCCAGTGGCTCCCCCAATCAACTCTAATAATCTTCGAATGATTCCCTTTTGTAAATTCATGCTGACTGTGTCTGATTTTACCACTGTTTTCAAAGTGCTCGGTTATAAAATCCGTGGTAATGGACTCTAGCATCTTCCCCACAGATGACCTCAGACTCGCTGGTCTATTATTCTCTTTTATTCTCTCTATCCCCTTTTTTAAATATTGGGATTACATTAGCACCCCATGTCCCACTTCACTAATAACTTCAAAATTGTAATCTCTTAAATCCTGTCCTTTCTCAGTTGCTGCACTATCTCATCTATGTTCATTTTATGTTTCACTTCTTGTCCTAAGTGAACTTTGAACTTATCATAAACCTTCTTAATCACATGCTGCTTACTCCAAGCAGTCTTGATACCTCTGATCTGTATTCTTCAGAAACCTATTTCTGATCAGTTCTTCTTTTTTACTTCACATTTGTGTGCTACCTGCTTAAAAGAATTCTGTGCTTATCATCTTTTCCTGTCTCCACCTTTGCAATTGCTGACACTTTTGAGGTTCTTTCACCTTATTTAGTTGGGAGTGAGGGCTACAGGGGATGACCTAACTGATCACAGCACTATAGTACACAAAATCGAGGAAATTAAAAAGGACTGTAGCAGTAGTAGAGAGCAGTATAGTGAGAAGAATTAACACTGTTCTCAGCAGCAAAGATCTTGAATCCAGGCAAATATGAGGCCTGTCCAATGCCAGGGTTTGGGACATCTGCTCTGGGCTTGAGGAATTTGGAGCAGGAGGAGGAGGTTCCAGTTGTCACGGTTCATGTAGGTAACAACACAAGCAGGACAAAGGTGGAGGTCTTGCATAGCCTTTGTGAAGAGTTAGGCAAAAACCTCCAGTTTAATCTGTCAGTTATTATTTGAACCATGTGAAAGGTGGCACAGGACAAATCAGATTAGAGGGGTGAATGCATGACTCTGAGTGGTTCTGGTTTGTGGGAACTGGCACCAGTACTGGGAAAGTGGGATCTGTCCTGATGGGAAAGTCTCCACTGTGCTGGAGCCAGTGTTCTTGCCAACCACATTACTAGGGGGGAGATAAGATTTAAAACTGAATAATGGGGGCAAGGGATCAAGTTTTTGGAATCAAGGAGTAGAGACAAGGATTGTGAAAAAGATATTAACAGAAAATGTTAAACAGACTGTGTTTGGGAAGAATAGAGTGCACGAATCCAAGAGTTAATCTTGGGGTCAGTAAGACCAGAATTTGCAGAAAAAAAAGGATAAAACTTAATAGTTATGTATCCAAATGGAAATAACCCTTAGAACGCAATGTCTGAACTGTGTGTTCAAACAAAAATTAATAAGTAAGATCTGTTAGCTATTACAGAGAAATGACTGTAGAATGATATGGACCAAATCTTGAAGGATAGGCAAGTATGAAAAAGTGGAGGGGTAGCTATGTTGCATAAATGCCGGTTTTAGCACAGGAAACAAGATATAGAAACAGTTTCAGGAGAAATGATAATGAAACTGAGTCATTTGTAGGGGTGATATACTAGGCCCTTAACAGTAGCCACACACTGGTGTAGGATATAAAGGAAGAGATAATGGGAATTTGTCAGAAAGACACAGCTATAATCTGGGAGATGTTAATCTATACATTGACAAGGAAAGGCAAATGGACAAATATAGCTTTGAGTTCACAATATTTGTTAGTATCTTGTAGCAGTATGTTCTGGAGGCAACTAGAGAGCAGGCTATACTAAACATGGTATTGTGCAATGAGAGAGAATTAACTAATGTCTTTTTTTATTTAATCCCCACAATGTGAAAGCAGGCCATTCGACCCAACAAGTCCACACCAATCCTCTGAAGAGCATCCCACCCAGATCCCATCTCCTACCCTGTCACTGTAACCCTGCATTTCCCATGACCAGCACACCTAACCTGCACATCCCTGAACACTACAGGTAAATTAGTATGACCAGTCCACCCAACCTGCATATCTTTTGACTGTGGTAGGAAATTGGCGCGCCTGGCAAAACCCACACAGACATGGTGAGAATGTGCAAACTCCACAAAGACAGTACCCCGAGGCTGGAATTGAACCCAGTTCCCTGGCTCTGTGAGGCAGCGGTGCTAGCCACTGTGCCATCCCGATAATTTTCTAGTGTAGTCACCCCTAAGTAGCAGTGACCATAATAGGATTGAAATTTTACATTTAGTCTGATGTATTTTTTTAATCAATCTGTCTAGGGATGTTAGAACGTACTTCTGAAGCAGGTGGGATTTGGACGTAGGCCTCCTAGCTCAGAGGTAGGGATACTGTTGCTGCACCACAACAGCCGTCATGCATTCAGTTTGAGGGAGAGAAAAAAAAAATGAATGCAAAACTCACTTTAAATTTAGATGGTGGCAATTCTTGTGGTATGAAAGCAGAGCTAGGTAAAGTGAGTGGACAAATTGGTCTAAAGGATAGATCAGTAGAGGTGCAATGGCAGTCATTTAGGGGATATTTTTGAATTTGCAGAATAGATACATTCTAACGAGTAAGAAAATTTTCAAGGGAGACACCATCCATGGTTAACTAGGAGTGTTAAAGATAATCTAAGACATTTTTTTTAAAAACAGCATAGTTAAACATCACACAACATCACGTTATAGTCCAAAAGGTTTATTTGGAAGTGCAAGCTTTTGAACGAAGGAGTGGCCCTCCGAAAGCTTGTTCTTCCAAATAAACCTGTTGGACTATAATTTAGTGTTGTGTGATGTTTAACTTTCTCCAACCCAGTGCAACACTGGTACCTCCATATCAAAAAAGCATATAATTCTACAAAGACAGTTGGTAGGCCAGAAAGTTGGGCAGAATATAAGAAAACAACGTAGAATAACCAAAATATTAATAAGGAAAAATTGGAGTGCGAGAGAAGGCTAGCCAGAAATCTAAAAACAAACTTTACGTAATTTTTTTAAAAGTTAGTGTTGATTCTGTAGAAAGTCAAACTGGACACTTAATGGAAAACAAGGAAATGACAAATTAATTGAACAAATGTATTGCATTTGTCTTCACCCTAGAGGATACTAGGAGAATTCCGGGGAAGCTAGAAATCAGGAAATGGAAGAAGGGCAAAGCTCAGGAAAATTACAATCATCAGAGATAGTATGTGTAAATTGTTGGAGCTGTGGACTGACAAGCATCTTGGGTGTTGATGGACTTCACCGTAGAATCTAGTGAGATATTTGATGCATTGATTTTGATTTTCTAAACTGTTCTTTAATCAGGAACAGGCCTACTAGATTGGATGATAGCAAATATAATGTCTTTATACAAATGGAGAAGGAGACAGAAAGCTGGTAAACTTGGAAACTACAGGTTAATGTTTATCACCTTGAAGATGCAGAAAATTATTAAAGACATCATATCAGGCGCTTGGATAAGTTCACGGTAATCTTGCAGAATTGGTTTTGTGAAAAGGAAATGATCTTTGACAAATTTATTGGAGTATTTTGAGTAAGTAACATGAGCGGTGAATAGGGAAGCTGTTGGGTATACTGAACATAGATTTCCAGAAGACGTTTGATGAGGTGTCACACCAGAGGGTTTTTCTCTAAATTCATTCATAGGACATGAGTATGGTTGATCATCTAACTCAGTACCATATTCCCACCTGTTCCCCATATCCTTTGATCCCTGAGCCATAGGAAATATAGGGCTAAAGAACACATGGAGGTTACAAAAGATGTTACGGAGTTTAAGTGAGTGGACAAAGGTACGATAAGTGAAGGGTTTTTTACCCATTCATGGCATGTGGTTATCACTGGCTGGTCTCGTTGCTCGTTCCTAGTTGCTCTTAAGGTGTTGATGAGCTGCCCTCTTGAACAATGCCAGTCCATGTGCTGTGGGTTGACCCACATGCCATCAGGGAGGGAATTCTACGATTTTGGCCCAGTGAGAGTGAAGGAATGGCGATATATTTCCAAGTCAGGTTGATGAGTGACTTAGAGGGGGACAAGCAAGTGATGGTGATCCCATGTATCTGCATATATCTTTTGTAGATGGATGTAGTAGTGGGTTTGGAAAATACTGTAAGGATCTTTGAATTTCTGCAGTGCATCGTGTGATAGTACATACTGTTGCTAGTGGTGGAGGGAGTAAATGCTTTATTCTGAATGGCATCAAGCTTTTTAAGTGTCATTGGAGCTATACCCATCCAAGCAAGTAGGGAGTATTCCACCACACTCCTGACTCATGTCTTATAGATGATGGACAGGAGGTGAGTTACTTGCTAGAGTATTCCTAACCTCTGAGCTGTTGTTGTAACCACAGTTGATGTGACAAGTCCTTTTGATTTTCTGGCCAATGGTGACTCCAAGGATGTTGTTAGTGGCGAATTCAGTGATGGAATTGAATGTCAAGGCATCATACAGCATGGAAACAGACCCTTCAGCCCAATTTGTCCATGCTGACCAGGTTTCCTAAATTGAAATAGTCACGTTTGCCTAAGTTTGGCCCATTGTATACTAAAACTTTCCATTCTGTGTACCTGTCCAAATTTTTTAAAATGTCATAATTGTACACTCCTTTACCACTTCTTCTAGCAGCTCATTTCATATATGCATAGTGTAAAAAAAAAAGTTGCCCCTCAGGTCCCTTTTTAAATCTTTCTCCTCGCAACTTAAACGAATGCACTCCAATTTTAGACTCACCTACCCTGGAGAAAAGACTTTGGCTACTTAGGACTAGATTAGATTGGAATATGTGGTCAGAATGGACAAGTTGGACCAAAGGGTTTGTTTCAGTGCTGTACATCTCTGTGAATGTATTTACATTATCTCTATCCTTCATGATTTTGTACACTTTTATAATGTCACCTGTTAAGCTCCTATGCTCCAGTAAAAAAAACGTCCAAACTTATCCAGCCTCCTCTTATAATTCAAACCTTCCTGTCTTGGTAATATCCTTGTAAATCTTTTTTACACATTTTCAAGTTTAGTAACATCCTTCCTGCAGCAGGGTGACCAGAATTGTATGCGGTACTCCAAATGTGGACTTTTTAATGTCTTGTACAGCTGTAACATGATGTCCCAATTGCTGTACTCAATGTTCTAAACAGTGAAGGTAAGTGTACCAAACGCTTTCTTCACCATGCTGTGTATCTGTGGTACCACTTTCAAGGAGCTATGTACCTGCACCCTTAGTTCCCTCTGTTCAACAACACTCCCCAAACTCTGACCATTTGTCTTGAGAGTGCAACATCTCACATTTATCTCGATTAAAATCCATCTGCTATTTCTCAGCCCACTGGCCCAGTTGATCAAGTTGTACTCTTTAGATAACCTTCCTCACTCTCCACTATACCACCACTTCTGATGTCATCCGCAAACCTACTAACCAAGTCTGTTATATTCTCATTCAGTTTGTTTATATAAATAATGAACAACACTGATCCTTGTGATACACCACTAGTCAAAAAAGAACCCTCCACCACCACCCTCTATCTCCTACCTTCAAGCCAACTTTGCATCCAGTTGGCTAGCTGTCCTTGGATCCTGTGTGATCTAACCTTACTAACCAGCCTACAAAGCAGAACCTTGTCGAAGGCCTTGCTAAAGTCCACAAAAAGTAGTGGCTGTCCTTAATTAGGCGACGGTGTAGATCAGCAAGCAGCTACTATGATAAATGAGCTAAATTTGGTGTACCACTTAAGCAACAGAATTTAGGATGACCTTGTTTTTGGAGGTTGCAGTGTAGAAGGTTAGCCTGGCGTGTACTAGAATAGTTATGAGGGATGTTTTAACAAAATAAATGAATGAAATATAGCTGGAATCAAGTGATGATGTAGAGGTGGAAATGAGCCCTGTTAGTGATGACACTGATATGCAACTGTCTGCTCACTTTAGAAAATTTTAGTTTGTTGCAGAATTCAAAGACAATAGCTTTGGTCTTCCCAGTATTCAATTGGATGAAAGTTTTGTTCATCCAGTACCAGATATCAGGTTGGCAGTGAGACATTTTTTTTAAGGAAGGCCAGAAATGGTGGTGAGGTAGAGCTGGATGTCAGCAGTATACATGTAGAAGCTGACACTGTTTTTGGACATTGTCACCAAGGGATACCCCACAAATGAGAAATTTGAAGGCAGAGGATGAAACCTGGGACATCAGAAGATTAACATGAGCGAAAGTAGAGAAGACATTGTAGGAATTCCCTGCCATTGATTAAGTATAGCTTTTGTTAATTGTGGGCCACCAGCATTTCCCAAATTTAGAACAGCCACTATCTTCTGCCTGTTCTTAAAAAGTTATATGGACAAGTACTAAATTGATTATTACTGGCGCCTTCATTGTTCCCCTTCGTCTTCATAATCTTAAATTGCTCTTGATTCTAAACTGAGTATAAAACTCATAATCTATGTCTCACTAGGTTCATTTCTTTCACCTCAGCAACTTTGGTGTTTACTTGAAGTGTGTGTACATTCCTAGTGCAATCACTTTTATTGAATTTGTCAGAATGACGTTGCCACAATTAAAGCAATAGTGCCTTTCTCTTGTATTCCAATCCACTAGCTAGACTGATCAATGGTCTGATTCGAGCATCAAGATTAGAAGCTTGAATGTCTAATTTCTATTATGTTTGGTTTAGAGCAATTAGCCCTACGTAGGGCTCTGTATTCCTTTGGGATAGGCTAGTGTGGTAGGGGGACACAGAGAAAGACACCAGGGATCCCAATTCAGATTGTTGTTGTTCTTGTTTTCCTTAAATTATTAAAGTTTATTTTGTGCATTATTTTGCCTATTTTCTAGAAAATACAATTTGTTTGGAAATTAATAATGGCGCCTTGATTTTCTGTCAAGTTCCTGATTCTCAAACATTGAAAATTACAATCATGCATCCCTTGGACTGTGTCTTTGATATTTGTGATGCATTAATGCAGAGCTTTATGAATTTGTTTCAGGATTGTGATTTATATTTTGACTTTACAAGCTTTTCATTTAAAAATCTGTAATGTGCAGAGCTTAAAGAGCAATATTACTACATTCCTGTTTAAAAATTTTCCAAAAGTGTTTTTTAAATTACAATCTTGAGAAGTTGGTCGTTTTTCTAATTCGTCTCATTAATTGACCTGCATGTTCAAAACTTGGACAGTTTAATTCAAATTATACTTTGTTTACGGTATTCAGAATACATATAATTTTCCTTTACAATAGGTCATTTCCTATGCATTTTGATGAGAAGTCAATGTTTGCAGGCGACAAGAAAGAGGCTAAAACATTAAAGGTAAAATGTTAACAGTGTTTTGCCTATTTAGGGTATCGCTTATAATGAATAATTCTGAAGTTTCTTTTCAAAAAGTTTTGTTAGTTATAAAATTTGTGTAATGTTTACCAAGTTTCCTGATATCTTCAAGAAGGAGGGCAATAGACTTTTGGGTACAAAGCGAGAAAGAGTTCAGAAAGATGGAGTTGAGGTAGAAGATCAGTCATGATCTTGCTAAAAGGGCCAACTGGTCTACTCTGCTCCAATTACTGACCTAGGAAAAATTTTCTTCTTCGATTTTCCATCTTTATATATTACTGTTGCATTTTGGTTTCCAAGCAAATGTTATCATTTAGCTGAATTTTTCTGATTGCACAGAGTTGTTTTTCTTGCGTCTTCTGCCAAAACTCCCTCTCGATTCCCGACTTAATGCTTTTTTCTATTCTTCTGCCTGTTCTACTGCCACTATCTCAAGTTTGGATTCAATTCTTGGATAGCCTAGTGCTTCCTTCTTTGCCTCTCTCCCTGCCTGACTAGTTTCCATCACCTGACCAACCTAAACCACAATGGTGCTCCATGTCACTTTATCACTGATTGGACTTTCCCTTTGCACCTCTGTTACTCTGACTCTTTTGAACACCTCATCTTTTTCGACCCCCTATGACCTTTCCTGTTTTTAAACAAAATAACTCTGTATTACCATCCAAGATCCACTGTTGAGTTTCTCTTTGACATAATATCTCTCTGCCTCTGCGCTGAGGAATTCCTCATACGCTTTCTATCCATTTCTGTTTACTTAATCCCTCTCAATCTGAACTCTCTTTCCATCTATGTAAACTCTTTGAACCATATATATGGTCAGCCCCTCTGCCATTTTGCCTGGGGTTCCTACTCTCTTATCTTTTCCTTGTATCTTTTAACACCTGGTTTCTCCTATCTTCCAAATCAATTTTACTCCTACTGTGCCACAACACACACAACTATACCATCAAACATTGACCATTTGATCCTCTCTCTAATTTCATATCTGTTGGTTTTTCCCTCCAAAGCCCTCATCCCCTTTTCTTTCGTCTTCAGCAGTTTGAGCTGTAAGCTTTCGACTTCCATCTCTAAATGTCTTCACCTATCCACTTTTCTTTACTCCTTTAAGATCTACCTCTTTGACCATGCTTTGCTCACATCTTCTGATATCTGCTCCTTTGGTTTGGTGTCAGTTTTTATTTGATTAATCACTGTGAAGCTTCTTTGGACTCTCTTCTCAGTTAATTATGTACTATAAATGTTATTGTTGCCAATTACTCCATGTATTACATTTTAGCATTCTAAACAGTTCATGCAGTCTGGGACAGCATACAGTTATAGGCAGGCTCTTGTGTGTCTAACTAAAACAACGGAAAAGTAAAGACTAGACTCAGAAGTGGTGTATAGCAGAAATCAAGTTGTGATTTAAGGTTCTACTGAATAGATGCATTCCTATTTAAAATTAGCAAGACATCGGAGATCAAAGGCATATATATATTGTATGGTGCATTTTCATAATGCCTGCTTAACTTGTGCTAACTTAAATCAATCATGCCTTACTGTTTATGAGGTTAAATTCAAGTAATGAGTTATGATTTTTAATCTTTTTTATTAGGAAGAGTTCAGACTTCATTTTAAAAATATCTCCCGTATAATGGACTGTGTTGGATGTGACAAGTGCAGGTTATGGGGTAAACTTCAGGTTTGTTTCAAATAATATTTCCAAGTAATGTAAGCAATTTGGAGAGCAACTGTGCTGTTTTTAAAAAAAAACTGCAGGAGCAAGTGGATTTTTTTTATTGTGACAAATCAATATTCCTCAGAGATTTCTGAGGGACACAGATGAGAAACGGAGCAGATCAAAACCCTCTGCACCAATTATTCAAATAAATATGCCTGAGATTACAACTAAAATGCAGACTTTGAGATGCTGTTATTTGAAAAATAGTGGAATTTTTTTTTGTTCCTTTATGCCACGTCCGAATTTCATATGTGACTGATAAAGGGGCCTCCTAGTGAACATGTAGTTTACTTTTTGCAAAATATTAACAACTTGAAGTTGACACACTATTGACAAGCACTCTACTATACTGTTCAGTCATTTGAATTTTAATTCAGTCATTTGAATGTGTGGGAAGACTTTCTCCTAAAGTAACTCTCAAATTTGACTATGGAGAATTAACAGCACTTTTTATTCCATTTGTTAAAGACTGAAATGGAGCTGCCTTCAGAATTATTTGGTCTGTTGCATGCAATTATATAAAACATGCAGTGTGGAAATAGGGTTTTTGATCCAATATGTCCAAACTCCAATTAAATGTGGCTTCCTCCCTCACTAATGTTATCAGCATTAATTGACATTCCATCAGTTTCCTTGCTTGTCTTTACTACATCAATATGTCCAAACTCCAATTAAATGTGGCTTCCTCCCTCACTAATGTTATCAGCATTAATTGACATTCCATCAGTTTCCTTGCTTGTCTTTACTACATCAATGTTATTCACCTCAACTACTTCCTGTAGCAGCAAACAATGCCTTTTTTTTAATGTGCAGTCCATTCATTTGCTTGTTACCTTTAACATTATTTTACATAGTCAAACATGCTCATTATCTTAATTGGTTTGGCTTGAGCATGGCATGTGCTTTAACTTGTTGTCAGACCATGCACTCTGAAGGGAATAATGCAAGTGAGCTCTGCATTCTATTGCTTGTGATTTCTACATTCTCATCTCTGGGTTAGAAAAAGTCATCTTAATTTCCTAGTTGATTTCTTTGGTGACTGTCTTAATCTGGTCATAGCCTCTGCATTTGCTGTCCCAATATTAATGGAGTCTGACACTTTATGGAACGATGCCTAATTTAATAAGACATTTCAAAGTCCTCCTTTAAGGTTGTCCCTCGGCCTTTTCTTTACAAGAAAAGGAAATATCAAATTTGTATATATTACCTCTGTAGTTTAAATGTCTAATTTAGCATTGTAGAATTTTTCAATCTCAAACTTTTAACTTCTGTAATTGCACTTGACCAGTGTGATTATAATTACTTAAACATTTGTGGAATGACAACCTTTGTCCAATGCTGTCAGTCCTGACTCAGTGTTAGCAATCTCACCTGTAGTGAGGAGCTCATAAATTGAAGCTGACTGCAAAGAGTTAAACATGTTTCAAACCCTAATGGCTCTCAGTCCTTCCAAAATATTAAAAAAGCATCAGGGGGCATGAAAGATTTACATGCCAGTTTAACACACAAAGTAGAACATCTTAGTGTATCAACTGTGGAATCTCCAATCTGCCTCACATTGTGTTGTCTAAATAACAGATTCTGTCAAATCTTATGTTATAATTATTGAAGGTATTGGGTATAATTATTAAAAAATAGTGAAAATATTTCTTTGCTAGCATTTTAATCATAATCATTCTGCATTATACCCATGATATTAAGCATAATCCTGAATTCTAATAGACAACTGAAAGTTTTTAAATTATTCACTTGGGAGATATCATAATGTGATATTGTAATCCAGAGAACCCAGGCTGATACTCTGATGGTTAGATTACTAATTAGAATGTAAGATTAGTCTCAACAATTGTGATCATGATAATAAATGACATTAAAAACCCATCTGATTCACTAATATCTTTCTGCAAAGGACTTTTACCCTCCTTCACTAGTTTGGCCTACGTGTGACAGCAGATCCACAGCAATGTGGTTGACTTCTTTAACTGTCTAGGTAAAAACAATAACTGCAGATGCTGGAAACCAAATTCTGGATTAGTGGTGCTGGAAGACCACAGCAGTTCAGGCAGCATCCAACAAGCAGTGAAGTCGACGTTTCGGGCAAAAGCCCTTCATCAGGAATAAAGGCAGTGAGCCTGAAGCGTGGAGAGATAAGCTAGAGGAGGGTGGGAGTGGAGAGACAGTAGCATCGAGCACAATGGGTGAGTGGGGGAGGGGATGAAGGTGATAGGTCAGGGAGGGGAGGGTGGAGTGGATAGGTGGAAAAGGCACGACATGGTTGAAGAGCTTCAGGGCAGAGGAAATGACCTGGGAGTTGCAGTGGGAGAGGGACTCCCTGAGATTCTTGTCGAGAGAGGAGGAAAACCTCTTCAAGGCAGGCATCCTTGATTTCACTGCTCGTTGGATGCTGCCTGAACTGCTGTGCTCTTCCAGCACCACTAATCCAGAATTTGGTTTCCAGCATCTGCATCATTGTTTTTACCTTGTTGATTTTAACCCTACTGCGAATCCTCTTGCAAGGATGCCTGCCTTGAAGAAGTTTTCCTCCTCTCTCTACAAGAATCTCAGGGAGTCCCTCTCCCACTGCAACTCCCAGGTCACTTCCTCTGCCCTGAAGCTCTTCAACCATGTCGTGCCTTTTCCACCTATCCACTCCACCCTCGCCTCCTTGACCTATCACCTCCATCTCCTCCCCCACTCACCCATTGTACTCTATGCTACTCTCTCCCCACCCCCACCCTCCTCTAGCTTATCTCTTCACGCTTCAGGCTCACTGCCTTTATTCCTGATGAAGGGCTTTTGCCCAAAACGTCGGTTTCACTGCTCGTTGGATGCTGCCTGAACTGCTGTGCTCTTCCAGCACCACTAATCCAGAATTCTTTAACTGTCTGCTCAATGGTCAAGCAAGTGATGGTCTTGCCAGCTAAACTGTCATCCTTTCAAAGAACCTTAAAAATATCTACTTAGAGATGTGTTATCTTCAATATAGAACAACATATAACCTAAATGCAGTATTGAATGTTCATTGAACCAATAACAAAACGCTGCTTAAATGTTTAACTACTTGTATTTCAAAATGGAATAAGAACAAAAACCAATATGCAGCCTAACCAGATGAACTTTTTGATGGATGAATGCGTTTATATTTTGGATCAAATTATGTCAAAGCTAAATTTCTTTGAAAAAGTAGTGAAAAATCCAGAATCAAACTAAGAATGTGGAAAATATTCCAATGCACAACCATCTTAGGAAAGAGAGCAGGGTACTAGGATGTAATACTTTTATTTACTGGTCTCCTCCTCAGATTCAGGGTTTGGGTGCAGCTCTAAAGATTTTATTTTCTGAACGGGAAATCAAGAATCTTCCTGAGCGGAGTCCTTCATCAGGTTTTCAGCTCACCCGACAGGAGGTCGTTGCTCTTTTGAATGCGTTTGGCAGGTAATGAAAATAATTTTTCATATATTTACTTATCAAAATAATCTGGTTTATCCAACCTATCAATTTGCAGTCATGCTTTTTACTGACCCTGTGAGCAGTTACCTAGGTTGATCTGCGAATGGTCGCTGTTGGTTACCTGATCTTCCACAGGTCAGTTGCAGAGTAGTTTAAAAATGGCACTGAGAGGCCACAGGAAAAAGTGGACACTAGTGCCTTCTTGTAATAGCTGCTACAAGTGTAGCGTATAGGCATCTAATGAAGACTTGATCAGCTTGACTGTGATGCATCAACAGTTGATTGACTTGTGGTATTTACTGTGAAGTGCTCATGAATAATTGCCACGTTGGGATGATGGAGACCACCTCCAGGCCAGGGCTTCCAACAATAAGCTTATTTTATTCACAAAAGGTGAGAAGCAAAGTTTATATCTGAAAGCTCTTCAATGTAAAGTGGGTTCATAGAGTTCCCTCCACTGACTTGTTATAGTGATCTTTCCTCCAATGTACAGGTAATGTGTGACCTAAACTATGTGTGCTGTCAATCAGTGCATAAGCAAGTTATCTGTCAACAATGCAGTCTATATGTCGAATATTACCCTGGACTTTTAAACATTTAAACCTGCTTTTCTAAGTCAAATTTTGCCCTGTATGTAACCTGGAAGTTGATGTGTTCTATTTTAATATACTGTTAGTTCAGTGCCTTGCCAGGTATTTCTCTGTGTATTCCATTAAGATCTTCAAGTCTATAGAAAAACTGTACCACCTCATCTGAGTTCCAGTGGTGGTCTCAAGTTGCAGGTGTGGTGATCATTCAATCCTGTGTTCTAATTTATCAAATCATGATCAAATACTCGGGTTTATTATCCAAAGCATGTAATGAGATTTCAGACATTGCACCTAACTAATATAGCATCTGGCGTGAACACAACTTTGAGACTTGTAAATGCATTAAGTAAAGAAATATACAAAGCAGGAACTTTTAACCCAGTGCAGCTTTGCCACTTTTTTGCATTCCAGGTCACAATGTGAAGGTATGGTGAACAAAATGAATTAGGAGCAGAGGTAGAGCATTCAATAAGATCATGGTTGATATGTTTGTCTTTCGAATTCCACATTTTCAACCAGCCCTGATAACTATTGACTCCAATGTCTAAGGAGAATCGTTCTACCTATATTTAATGACCCCATTTCCACTGCCTTCTGAGATTGTGTTCCAAAGTCTTGCAACTCTCAAAGGTATCTAAAAAAATCTCCGCTTTGTCACAAGTGTGACTCCTAGTTTTAAAGCGGTGTCTCCTGGTTCTGAAACATCCATCTTTGTCAAGACCATTCTGAATCTTAAGCATTTCAATCAAGTTATCCCTTCCTCTTCTAAACTTCAGTAGAAATATGCCCAGCCTATTTAACCTCACCTCATAAAACAACCCACTCATTCCAGCTATCAATCTAGTGCACTTCTGAACTACCGCCAATGTATTAACATATGTATTTAAGTACAGAGACCAAGGCTACACACTGTCTTTGAAATATTGAAGTTGTACAGGACAATGAGGCCTCTTCTGGAGTACTGTTTCCAGTTCTGGTGATCTTGTTACAGGACGGAGAGGGTTCAGAAGAGGTTTACCAGGATGTTGCAGCGAATGGAAAATTTGAGTTTGGAAAGGCTTGGACTTTATCATTGGAGTGTAAGAGGTTGAGAGGTGACTTGTATAGAGGTTTATAAAGTCATCAGGAGTCTAGGTAGGATTAAAATGGTAGGTGTCTTTTCCGTCAAATGGGCGATTTCAAGAACAAAGAAAATTTGTTTTTCTTTGTCCTCCAAGCCTGTGCTGATCCAGATCCCCTATCAAACCTGTCGCCTATTTTCTAAGGATCTCTATCCCTCTGCTCCTTGCCCATTCTTGTATCTGTCTAGATACATCTTAAATGATGCTATCATGCCCGCCTCTACCACCTCTGCTGGTAACCCATTCCAGACACCTAGCACCCTCTACATAATGAACTTTGCACACATCTCCCTTAAACATTTCCCCTCTCACTTTGAACTCGTGACCTCTAGTAATTGAGTCCCCTACTTTGGGGGAAAAAGCTTCTTGCTATCTACCCTGTCTAAACCTGTCATGATTTTGTAGACCTCACTCAGATTCCCTCTCAACCTCTGTCTTTTTAATGAAAATAATCCTAATCCACTTGACCTGTCTTCATAGCTAGCTCCCTTCATACCAGGCAACATCCTGGTGAACCTCTTCTGCACTCTTTCCAAAGCATCCATATCCTTTTGGTAATGTGGCAACCAGAACTGTAGGCAGAATTCCAAATGTGGCCCAACCACAGTCTTATGCAACTGTAACATCACTTGCCAACTCTTGTACTCAGTACTCAGTCCAATGAAAGAAAACATGCCATATGCTGCCTTAACCACTCTATTGACCTACATTGCCACCTTCAGGGTACAATGGACTCGAACACTCAGATCAATTTTCCCCAGGATTTTTTCATTTACCATATAGTTTGCTCTTGAATTGGATCTTCCAAAATGCATCACCTTGCATTTGCTTGGATTGACCTCCACCTACTATTTCCAATCCATCTTTATTCTGCTGCATTCTCTGAAAGTCCCCTTCACCATCTTCTACTCCACCAATCTTAGTGTCATCTGCAAACTTGCTAATCAGACCACCTATATCTTCCTCCAGATCATTTATGTTTATCACAAACCTTAAATGGTCCCAGCACGGATCCCTGTGGAACATTACTGGTCACAGTTCTCCATTTTGAGAAACTCCCTTCCACTACAACTTTCTGTCTCCTGTTGCCCATGCAACTTCAGTTTCTCCATCAGCCTACCATGGGGAACCTTTATCAAACGCATTACTGATGTCCATGTGTATGACATCTACAGCCCTTCCCTCATCAATCAACTTGGTCACTTGCTCAAAGAACTCTATTAAGTTGGTAAGACATGACTTTTCCTGCACAAAACCCATGTTGCTTATCACTGATAAGCCCACTTTCTTCCAAATGGGAATAGATTCTATCCCTCAGTATCTTCTACAGCAGCTTCCCTACCACTGACATCAAGCTCACTGGTCTATAATTACCTGGATTATCCCTGCTACCCTCCTTACACAAGGGGACAACATCAGCAATTCTCCAGTCCTCCAGGACCTCACCCTTGTTCAAGGATGCTGCAAAGATATCGTTAAGGCCCCAGCTATTTCCTCTCTCGCTTCCCTCAGTGACGTGGGATCGGTCCCATCCGGACCAGGGGACTTGTCCACCTTAATACCTTTTAGAATACCCAACAATTCCTCCTTATGCAAATTTGACCTAGAGTAATCAAACGTCTATCCCTAACCTCAACATCTGTCATGTCCCTCTCATCAGTCAATACAGATGCAAAGTACTCATTTAAGAATCTCATCCAATTTCTGACGGTGTAGGCAGAACTTTCATCCTTTTTTCTTGAGTGACCAACCTTTTCTCTAGTTACCCTATTGCTCCTTTATATATGAATAAAAGGCTTTGGGGTTTTTCTTAATTCTGTTTGCTAAAGATATTTTAGCAAACCTTTTAACCCTCTTAGTTCCTTGTTTCAGCTTAGTACTACATTCCTGATATTCTTTTAAAGCTTCGTCTGTCTTCACTCGCCTAGACCTTATGTATGTTTTCTTTTCCTCTTAGCTAGTCTCACAATTTCACCTGTCATCCATGGTTCCCTAATCTTGCCATTTCTATCCCTCATTTTCACATGAACATGTCTCTTCTGCACTCTAATCAACCTTTCTTTAAAAGCCTTCCACATATCAAATGTGGATTTACCTTCAAACAGCTGTTCCCAATCTACATTCCTCAGCTCCTGTCAAATTTTTGTATAATTGGCCATCCCCGAATTTAACACACTTCCTTTAGGCCCATTCTCGTCTTTGTCCACGAGTATTCTAAAACTTAGGGAATTGTGATCATTATTCCCAAATTAATCTCCTCCTGAAACTTCTACTACCTGGCCGGGTTCATTCTCCAACACCGGATTCAGTAACACCCCTTCCCGAGTTGGACTATTTACATACTGCTCTCGAAAGCCTTCCTGGATGCTTCTTACAAATTCTGCTCTATCTAGACCTCTTAAAGTAAGTGAATCCTGGTCAATGTTGGGAAAATTAAAATCTCCTATCACCACCACCCTGTTGCTCCTAGATCTTTCCATAATCTGTTTACATATTTGTATGTCTATCTCGCACTCCCTGTTCAGAGGCCTGTAGTACAACTCGCCTGTAGCACCCTTCCTATTTCTGAGCTCTGCCCATGTTGCCTCACTGCTTGAGTCCTCCATTGTGCCCTCCTTCAGCACAGCTATGATATCATCTCTGACCAGTAATGCAACTCCTCCATCCCTTTTACCTCTCCCTCTATCCCGTCTGAAGCATCCTGGGATATTTAGTTACCAATCATGTCCTTCCCTCAACCAAGCCTCAGTGATAGCAATAACATCATAGTCCCCAGTACTAGTGTAAGCCCTAAGTTCATCTGCCTTACCTACTACACTTCTTGCATTAAAACAAATGCACCTCAGACCACCAGTCCCTTTGCATTCATTATCTGTTTCCTGCCTACTCTTACCCTTAGTCACGTTGACTTCATTATCTAGTTCTTTACAGGATTTAATTACTACCTCATTACTAGTCCATTACACTCTTCATTTAGTTCCCATCCTCCTGCCACCTTAGTTTAATCCCTCCCCAATATTGTTCGTAAAAGCACTCCCAAAGACATTTGGTTCTAGTCTGGCCCAGGTGTAGATCATCTAATTTGTAATAGTCCTATCTTTCCCAGAACCGGTCCCAATATCCCAAAAATCTGAACCCCTCCCTTCTGCACCATCTCTCAAGCCACACTTTCACCCTGCCTTTTCTTTCATTTCTATTCTGCCTAGCACATAACATGCAGCACTGGTAACAATTACTACCTAAATTCTGCTTGTAGGACTTTATCCCTTTTTTTTCCACTTATATCATTGGTGCCTATATGTACTACAACAACTGGCTGTTCACCCTCCCTGTTCAGAATGTTCTGCAACTGACCTGAGACATTCCTGACCCGTGCACCTGGGAGGCAACATACCATTTGGGAATCTCATTTTTGACCACAGAACTGCCTATCTACTCCCCTTACAATTGCATCCCTTATGACGATCGCTCTTCCACTCTCTTTCTCGCCCTTCTGTACAGCAGAGCCAGCCACGGTGCCATTAACATGGCTACTGCTGCCTTCCCCTGGTGAGCCATCTCCCCCAACAGTATCCAAAACGGTATACCTGTTTTGGAGGGAGGTGACCACAGTGGACACCTGCATTGCCTTCCTGCTTTTTCTCTGCTTGGTCACTCATTCGCTTTCTCCCTCAGCAATCCTAATCTGCGGTGTGACCAGTTCACTTAACAGGCTACCACAAACTCCTCAGCATCGTGTATGCTCCAAAGTGAGTCCATCTGTAGCTCCAGGGCAGTCATACAGTCTAACAAGAGCTGTAGCTGGTCACAATTCCTGCGCGCGAAGGAGTCAAGGATATCGACCGTGACCCTGAGCTCCCACGACGAGCATAACAGGGGTGTGAGAACACCTGCCTTTTTTTACTCTTAAGCTTAACTTAGACTTAACTTAGATAAATGAAAAAGAAAAGTTTTTACCAATTACATGATGAAAATAGAAAACCTTACCTTATCAACACACCAGAGATTTGTTTTGATTAGAGGAGGAGAGCAGGTGGGAAACACTACATGTGTATTGTCTCAGGTTCAGCCACTGCCCAAATATAATGGTTCACTCACCTTCCCAGAGTGCAATTCGACTGCTCCCACTCAGTTCCTCGCTCACACCGCTCCCACAGCTGCAAAATAAAGGCCGCTGATGCTCGAAGTAAGTCCTTTTTTAAAAGGGCAATTTACCTTCTCAGCAGCCCCCAGTCCTCATTCTTGCCTTTCCCGCAGCTGCTGCAAATGAACTATGGGACATATTTTTAAGGTAAGAAGAGAGATTTTAAAAGGGCATGAGGGGCAAATTTTTTACATTGAGTGGTTTGTGTGTGGAAGTGTTGGATGCAGGCATACTCAACCATAAGGTGGAATACTCTCATTCAATTTTATTCTATTGACATCCAGATCTCCCTGGCCATAACTGTTGTTTCTGGTTCTCGAATACAGGAGCAGGAGCAAGTGGTTTGGAAAAGACATTAAGATAAGTCCATGAATAGGAAAGGTTTGAAGGGAGATGGACCAGGAGCAGGCAGGTGTGACTAGTTTAGTTTGAGATTATGTTCGGCATGGACTAGTTGGAACAAAATGTCTGTTCAAGTGCGGTATTACTCTATGACTTTATAGTAGTTTCACCAATGCCATATATAAATGAAGCAAACCATAATTTTAGTCCAATTCCTCTCATGCTCTAGAAAACCTCCATCCCTCTGCACCTCAGCATTATATAGTCGTTTCCATTTAAGTAATGCTTAAACCAGATGCCCAAGGTGAGAAGGCCAACAGAAAAGATATGAATAGTTTAGGTTGACTAATAGGGATTGTTATTTATTCTCCAAGTCACATAAGAAATTTAAAATCAGGACATGCCTGCCATTGTTACCAGAGCACTACTTGCCTTTGTGGGATTTGCACCATCCATGATTGCTGTCTTAGAAAGGAGCGGTCCTTAAATATGGATTTCATTTGTGATCCTGATATAAATTTAACAATTGCCAGCTGAGTATTCCACCACTTGGAAAAACCATCAGCAGACTGGATTATTTCCTCCAAGCTGATCTGAGACCTTAAGCTGCCATGATGTAAAGAAATTGAACCTCGTGTTACTAGTGGTTTGGAGTTGCAGCAGCAGACTCTCATCACAACCTAATCCAGCTTTGAGAAGAGAAGAAAGGAGTGGCATAATTGATATCTGCTCCTGTATTTGAGAATCTAAAGCAACAGGCATGACCAGGGAAATCTGGATGTCAACAGAATAGAATTGAATGAGAGTATTCAACCTTATGGTTGAGGATCAACATTGGTTAGTTTTACAGCAACACCAGGTGCCATCATATACCATGCTTACTTTCAAATAAGTTTGTTTGTTCGCTCATTCATGTTTTGGTACATAAACCATAAACCATAAATACATTTTTTGGAAAAACAAATCAGAACATTTAAGTTTTTTTCTTAAAGCAACAAAAGAGCAGGGAACATCATAAGATGCACAGCCTTATGATTACAAACCCCACTGCTGCTGAGGATTTGCATGTCCACATCTGCATAGAAATTGTGCACTCTCTTCTAGCAGATTGGTCAATCCTCAGCTTAGAAGCAGTCTGCAGAGAACCATGTCTTCAATAAGATATCAATTTATCACTCCAGTCACTCCTTCAAATGCAATCTGTAGCATGCAGTTTTAATCTGTAAGTTGTTTTGCTTTCTGTCCTGTTTTTAGCTTCCTCTCCAGTGCTATAGGAAAAATAAAAGAATAAATCTAGATGACAATACATTTTCAATTCCATTAAAATGAATGTATTGATTGTTTTGCAAACTTCCTTTCAGGAAAGGGAGGGAGCTGACTCCAGCTCAAAATCCTGAAGCAACATAAAGCCTGTTTGTTTAATTGCTTTAGAGGTAATAGGCAATTCATACAAAACTAAGGAAATTGTGCTTCTCTGTTAATGTTGTAAGTAACTTGTAAGGTTTCTGAGAGAGGACCCTTCATATTATCACTGAAGTACGCTTGTTCGATCTCTTCCTCACACCCCTGAAAGTATTCTTGCATCTGAAAAAATAATTAGAAACTGGTAGGTCTGATTTAAAATAGTGACTTACAACAAGACCAGTTAACAGCTTGACAGATGAACTATTCCTAATCTGAAATTTCCTTTGTTTTTTTATTTATTTAGAGGCTTGTTGTATTGTTTTTAAAAAAAAAACTTCTTTCTGGAGAGCAGGAATATTATTTTTTAAAATGGCCATCTTATGTAGACTTCAAGATTCAGTCTGCCACTCAAAACATTATCTACAAGTTTCATGTAACATAATATTTTAATATTATTTTAAGATTTGATTGATCTGCTGATCACAAGTCAGTTTCGAAGCAGCAGTGATACTGAGAGTCCGTAGACATTGTAATTGTTCTTCTTTGAATAGAAGGTTAAGGAGAGCTTTAGTAGCGCTGTTTATAGTTATAGTGTAAGTAAGGAGAAATTGTTTCCATGCAAGAATTAGTGATCAAAGCTTACAGGTTTATGGTGATTAGCGTTAAAAAACAGATAACATATATTTGCTTACTTCCATACATCATTGTGTATGTGGCTGTTGTAATGCCACTTATAGGCAGTAATCTGATCACTAACTTTGAACGCATTTGCGTGACTCAGCATGCTGTCCTAAATGGATTTTGTTTCTGACATTTTGAAATGAGATAATATGCTACAATTTATATCGATGATTTAAAATAATTTTGTCTAGTTATTAAATTGGAACTGTGGATTATTTCAGACTAGTCACACCGCTAATCTTATGTTGAACAGTGTTCTGGATGTAACAAAATTTTCAGAAGCCAATTTCATAATGACCATTTACTCAAATAGTAACATGTTGGGAAGAGGGAACGTGTATAAGAAACGCCAACATTATTTCTTCCAAGGTTCAGTTTTTTTTTTAAGAAATGTGCATCTTTATATTCATTAAATATTTGTTAAATAATTTAAATTACGGAGTTATAGCACAGAAACCGACCCTTCGGTCCAACTCATTCATGCCAACCTGGTTTCCCAAGCCAAACTAGTTCCATTTTGCCTGCTTTTGGCCTGTATCCCTCTAAACCTTTCCTATTCATGTACCTGTCCAAATATCTTCTAAATGTTGCAACTGTACCTGCAACTAATACTTCATTCCATATACACAACCATCTCTGTGTGAAAAGTTGCCCATCATGTCCTTTTCAAATCTTTCCCCCTCACCTTAAAATTATGCCCTCTAATTTTGAACTTCCCTACCCTAGGGAAAAGACCCTTGCTATTTATCTCATCTATGCCTCATGATCGTATAAACTTCTTTTAAGATTCCCCTCGACCTCCTCCCCTTCAGGGGAAATAAGTCCCATCTTCTCCTTATAACTCAAACCCTCCAGTCCTGGTAACATTCTTGTAAATCTTTTCTGCATCCTTTCCAATTTAATAATATCCTTCCTATACCAGGGTGACCAGAATTATACACTGTAGACCAAAAGTGTCCTCAGCACTGTCCTGTACAGCCATGATGTGATATCCCTCCTGCTACACTCTGTGCTCATGTGTTCATTCACCTTTAGGGAGGCAATGCACAACTGTTGATTATACTGTCAATTGTTTGGTTTTTTTTTTATCTGAAGTGGAGGGTGGTTTCAGAAAAGATTTATAAGGATGTTGCCAGGGTTGGAGGGTTTGAGCCAAAGGGAGAGGCTGAATAGACTGGGGCTGTTTTGTCTGGAGGGTCAGAAGCTAAGGGGTACAATTACAACATTTAAAATTCATCTGGATGGGTGAATGAATAGGAAGGGTTTGGAGGGATAAGGGCCAAGTGCTGGCAAATGGGACTGCATTAATTTAGGATATCTGGTCGGCATGGACGAGATGGATTGAAGGGTCTGTTTCCATGCTGTGCATCGCTATGACTATATGATTCTAATGAAGTGTTCCATTTATCTTTCCTTTTGCCATTCCCAAAACAAAAATTATATATGGTAGCTAACTTATATTGCTACTTTGCTCTTTCAGGCTTTCAACAAGTATTCAAGAATTACAGAACTTCAAAATGCTATTAAAGGACAAGAGGTAACAAATGCTGTGGAGACAACAAAGATGGGTGCTGGGTAGAGACTCTAATTTTGTCATAGCCCCTGGCACTCAACAAAAATCAGACTCTTCAGGGATTTAGTAGCTAACTGTTACATACTTTACAGTATTGCATTGGCTTGAAGGACATTAAATAAAAGATAGAGGTGAATTTGGTTTGGTAATAGTCAACCCTCTGCTGCATTTCATTTGATAGCATTTCTTTGTGATTGTGATACAAGTGCTCTGAAGGTTCTTTATTATTCCCAAATCTTAAGTGTTTGTCTAATTTTTCTAGTTAGTTAAAAATTTATTTGATTTCAAATAGTATCAAACCTTATTCATCAAGAAGATTATAAACTGAACAGTTCTAGGTTTGTCTGCACTAATCTATTAAAATTCAAGTAGAATTTTATTTTTAACTCCAATGGTTTGAGGGAGCTTCCTGGAGCTTAACTGTGTCAGTATTGCAAACTGAATGTTCATGGACAGTTCTTCATTATTTCTGATTAATGTCTAAAAATTTTAATGAACTTGCTAAAGTGATCAGATTCCCTTCTAAAATGATGCCTGTTATTCAAGTCTACCTGACTGTCTATTATCATTTTTACATTGAGGACAAGATTTTTGTAATTTAAAAATAAAAGCAACTATTTGAAAAATGTAATTTCAACTGCAGCAAAATGTGTAGGTTAAGTGTACAAACAAATCCTGTGGAGAGATGAGAGCAGTTTCTACATGTTGGTCATCTGCGTAAGTAAGAAGATTTTAAGACCACTTCTGAAAACATTGAGTGTCATAGGGATCTTTGGAATTCTTCAGATGTAAAATAGAAATATTGCTGTTGCAATTTGGTACTTAAATTACAATACTTTTCCAAATCAAAAAGCAATAATTGAAAACCTGTATGATTCGTATTTGCTTTCCGCATAAAGTAGATATAGATATCATGTAGTTTGTTTCCAACTGTTTTACTTTTATATTTTAGTATCCTCTATTGAGTAGGTTATTCTCTGAATTGACCAAATATAGCTGCCTAATCTGTTGGCGTACTTGATGAGCGGTAATCAAGGAAGCAAGGATCAGAGTAATGTGACTGTTTTAAAAGCTACTTGTGGATATAACACAAGTTATTGTTGGATCATCTGCAGCAAGGATGTCATATATATAGCACAAATAATAGTGACCATACTTTGATATGTAACCTGTACTTTCTGCCTATGTGTTTGTGTTTTAACCTCTTGATGGTTGCTGAAAATGTTCATCCTTTGTTCTGTTGGTATGAAACTTTTGCCTGGTTCACATGAACACATGCTCAAAACATTGCAGTCTACTATAAAAGTTTGAAAAGATTTATGCTGTTCATAAGTTATTACTCTTTAAAGAATTTGTTGATTGAGATTATTAATCCTTTCAATCAGTAAATTAGTACTACAAGCTTTATTGGTTGAACTGAGTGTACTTAAATCTGGCCACATTATTGGTTGGTAATAAGTAAAGCCGAGTCATTCTGCCACAGGGAGATAAAACGTAATCTGACTTCATCTACTCTGGGCTAATCATGCCCACGAACCGATAATTCTATGAAGCAGGCTATTTTCCCCATCTAATCAATGTCTTTTTTTCCCCAGCAAACCAGCCTCCTTCTCTTTTCTTCTAATTCTATCATTGCTTTATAATCATTGCACTAGTACAAATACAACCAACCCATTATCTGGTGTTAATGTCCATCATATGCTAAACCTAGTTCATTATACTGGGAGAAGTATGAATATGATGGTCATTATTAAATTCAATAATGAATTCAGAAGAAAGGACTTTGTGCAACATCTTTCTAATCAAGATTTTGCTCTGTGAGCAATCAAAGTGAATAGCGTGAATGTATTTAAGGGGATGCTAGACAACTAATAGAAGGTTGTCCTAATGAAGTGGAAGTTGACATAGAACGAAGCATGATTAATGAGAGATGAAGCCTACTTCTCCTCATGTTCCTTCTTCCTCAGGTACTTGTCTACTTCTCCATCACTGTATTTATGCTGTTAACGTCAGTTATTCCATTTGAAAGTGAGTTCCACATTCTGGTTAAAGAGGTTGCTGAAATTCCTTTATCAGTGATCATCTTATATTTCCTGTTTCTAATTTGATATCCTTCATAAATGCATACATCTGCTGCATCTAGGAAGTGTAGCCAATCAGGGAGGACCTCTATTCGAGAATAGTGCACTAAGAACGGCAAAAGTCTGCTCTTAAACAGAAGTAATTTGAACAGCCAGAAAGATCAAAGAAAAATCTCAAGTTTTAAATTGAACTCCAGTGCTTGTCTATAATAATTAGCTTATCCATGTTTTTAACTAATTTTGTTCCAAAAATTGTTTATCTTTGTAATACTTCCTTTATTACAACTCTTGATCTACCTAAAACAAGTTGTTTAAACCAATCTCCTCTTTTCCTACTGGCACAGATTGATACTAAAGAACTGGAGAATTCATGTCGGTTCAGGCTACAATTGGAAGTATCCATTTTCTCCACTTACGATCATCTATCCTAGATCATTCAATTAATCACTTATGGCAATCCTTAAAATGATCAGTTATGGTTTGTAATGTGAAAAATATCTTGTCCTATTTGGAGAAATAAGTTGCTGAAGTAATCTATAAATTTAATAGTTGGCAGATAATATAAATAGGTGGCAATGTACTGAGGAGCACCTAAACAATTTAATATTACATGCACTATATTTTTCAACATGTAAATGAAACAAACAAATGTTAATTTAGTTTACTTAAGTTATCAATTTGAGGAATAAATCAGATACTGAAACATCCTTTACTGCAATCTTCTGCGTCATTTAGATTCAGCAACAATACAAGGACATTGTAATTTCTCCAGTGTGCAGTTTTTATCAACTTGCAATTCCTTGGAGAAGAGCAGGAATCTGAGTAACAAAATTGCATATACTTCCTCTAAGTATAAAAAACAAACTGATCAGTAATTTATTTTGAATACTTGCAAATGCTGACTGGAATAACCTGAGCACTGTGAACCAAGCTTTCGTTTCCTTTGTGCAACTACTGCTTCACAATTCCTGAAAGGAAATGTAAAAAGCTATCACCTTTAGCTGCAGATGCTGCACCAAGTTGTTCTTTCTGACTTCCCTGACTTTCATTTGCATGATCAGCACTAATATTTTAGTGTATCTGTATCCTGCCTTAAGCAATGTGACAAAACTGATTGTATTTTTTTTTAATCTTTGATCACTAGTTGCCTGTGTTCCAAGTCTTGACAAGATTTTTGTACTGTATGTCTGTTCAGCATAAAAATGGGAATTGTTTTGAAAATATTTAATTGCACCCCTTATGTTTACTGCACTTGTCAGATGTATTTATTTAAAAAGAAAAATAAATTTTCCTCACTATCCACTTTGAAAACTGATATCTTGTCTAAACAACTGCCTGTTGAAGGATCTGTATTACAAGCAATATTGTGACATTTCATCATTCATTTAGAGATGAATGTTACTTTGTGAATTCATATAGTGGTAAATATTGTTCCTTTGCAGTAATAAACTGGAAAGTTGTGTGTGTGTGTGTGTGTGTGTGTATATATATAAATATATTTATCAAGTCTGAAACTGCCTTATACCCCTGACACTTCAATCAGCTGTCTTAATTGCATAACTTAAAGAGGAATTCAGCCCAGCCAGCAATTTATCTTTATTTTTAAGATGTTGCTCATCCAACTATCACTGTCTGCAGCATTTTTAAAAATAATCAAAGGTTAATTTCCTTGTGAAGTGTTTAGGGTTGAGACAAGATGCCAATTTACATAATGCACTTTTGTAGTCATAATTTGGAAATGTGAATTCAAACTGGTTTTGATTGCCTTTTTGCTGAATATTTTCCCCCCATCACTGCTCGTCTCGTTCAATGTTTTAATTATTTGGGGGGTATGATTGATATACTGGTTGGTCCTTTTGTGCCTATCAATTTGTATGTTCATAAATAATTTTCCTATGATAGTGGTAAAGAATAAAATATGGAAAGCTTGTTAATGTGAAAAGATTGAGTCAATGCCTATGAAGCTCTGTTAAATTTCTGGAAGATTTTAGTGATTTGGAAGAAACATGAGAGAGGGTGTAGTTAAGAATATCAAGTCACAGTACTCAGAATATAAACTTCCTTTATCCAGGAAGATGGGAGGTCTTTAATAAACATGCAATTTGGAGTATTACTGGAAAATGTGAAGAAAATTTAAATTTGACCAACATACCAATCCTCTGAACCGTGACTATGGACTTTGGAGCACCCATTGTTCTTTCTTTTATGAGCCTACCATTATCATGCAAAGTTTCCCAAATGCAATATATCATTTACACGTCTTGGATGTGCCAACTGCAGACCACAACAAAATAACTCAAGGCTATTTCATTCTGTCAGTGTACCATTCTGGTCCCTGTCAAAAAGATGCGGATTCAAGCCTCACTCCAAGAATTTCAGCAGAGACTCTGGGCTAATGGACTAGTGTACTGTTCAAGTTGCCTTCTTTCTTACGATGCATTAAGTTGAGATCCCATCTCATTGATGCTGTTGAAGACACCCTTGGCTGTGTTGAATGGTGAACAAGGAAGTTCTTCCCACTCTTTATTTCTCAAAAGCACTATATCTTCAAAGTAAAATTTGATTATTGCCGTGTTGCTATTTGCAAAAGAGTGGTAAAGTAATTGAAGATGTCCTGCGGTTATGATAGGTGCTCTGCAAATTCATATTCTTTCTGATGTGGGTTTTGTTTCCAATCCAGTAGATTTCAGCATCTTTTAAATGAAGTTTGTTTCTGGGTTGGTGTCCAATCATTAACAAAATGTAAGAGCAGTCATAGAGACAGTTGAATATAGATTTTACAGGTCTTTATAAAACAAATAATGAAGTCTAGAAAGGTATTATCAACCAACTAAAATTTATTATGATTCATTGCACTTTAGACTCTGAAGTGCTAGCTGTACAATATTTACAGAAACATTCTAATCACATTTCTCTGAAAAGGCTATTCCTCAGTTACAGATGTGGACAGCCTTCTTTTTTTAAAAAAAATCTTTCCAAGTTAGCATTGCATCAATAATAGTATTTAGTGCAAAATTTTACTTTTCTCACATTGTACAAACCAATTTGTCATCCATTCTTAACTGTCGTTGTTTTAGAAATATTTAACAGTTACATAGTCTTTAATCAGCTTATTGAAAAATGATCGTTCTTCAGATCATGAGTGAAGGAAAGTTTCATGAGTGAATCTCTACGTGTGTTGATAAATGGGCATCTGAAGCAAAGGAAGCAAATTCTTCATAACTGTAACTTTGGTTCTTGGTTCCGTAGTAATCGGTTATTTGAGAGATGCTTGATGAGCTAAAAAGATAGATTGCTGTGAATTTTAAGTGTTTTTTGTTGAAGTTTTGTGAAGTAATCTTTCATAAAACTCTGACGGGGTACAAACAGTAAAGTCACTGAGTTGGCCAGACTAGGGGCAAGTCCTAAATTTAACCTCTGTGGTCTTTGGTTAAAACAATTGATTTCAGCTCCCATAACAGCCATTAATGTGAAAAATTTGGTTTCAGCACTCCATATTCACATAATATTCATGTTACAGATCGTTCATCAGAGATCCCTATATCACCAGCTCTTAACCAGGCTGTTGAGCTAGAATATGGTGTTCTGTTCAATAAATAAACAATCGATTCAGTCACAGTAAGGGAATGGTGATAAGATTACACAATGGTGTATAATTTAGGTGGCATCTTACATGTAGTCGGCTTCCCATGTGTGTATCGCCCCTGTTGTCTGAATTAATAAGATTAGATTTTGGAAGGTGCTGCAGAATATCCATGGAGAGTTACTGCAGTGATTTTGGAGATACTATGCGATGCTCCTACTGGTGTGGAGGGATTAAATATTTTATGTGAGTGATGGGGTGCCAATCAAACTGTCTTAATGCCATTGATGTTGAGTTTCTTGAGTGTCATTGGAGTTACACCCATCCATGCGAATGGAGAGTATTCTGCATAGTTTTGACATGCCACATAGATAATGAACAGGTTTTGTGGAGTTGGGGGTTGGGATGCAAGCCACCTCACTGGGGGTTATTGCACCCAGTTTGTAAAGTCCTGACTTGGACCATTGGTGCTGAATTCTGCAATACTAATGCAGTTGAATTTCAACAGGGGAAAATTGATTCTTTGTTGGATGTGATCATTGCTGGCTCTTGCGTGCTGTGAATGTTGGTTGCTATTTATCAGCCCTAGCTTAAATGTTGTCCAGGTCTTACTGCAGACTACTTCAGTATCTGAGGTGGTGTGAATGGTCTCTACATCATCCTTGAACACCATCAATTCTAACCTGATGTTTGAGTCTACAGTACAATTATCTTGTGCTTGGAGTAATGCGATTATGGTTGTTAGAGGCACTTCATCTATTTTTCCTAGGGCCATCACTGTGGGTGTCCCTCAAAACAGTGGCCTTTAGACTAACCATTTTCAGGTTAGTAAATTAATTAGTAACTTCCAATTAGTAACTTACTAATTAAGGAAGCTTAATTAGTAACCTTCCTTCCATCATAAGGTCAGAAGTGGGAATGTTCACCGTACAATATTTGACAACATTTGTGACCCTTGGATACCAAAACAGATTGGACCCATATGCTGTAAGGCTTGGAAAATAATCAGATTTAAACTGATAAGTAGTAACATTTTGTAATGAGCCAGGCAATGACCATCTCCAAGAGAATCTAGCCATCGCTTGTTGCCGTTCAGAGGCATTACTGTTATCCTCCATTATCAACATCCTTGGACTTAGCAAAGAAATGAAACTGTATCTAACCATATAAATACAGAGGCCAGGATCGCTGATGACGAACTCATCTTCTGACCCCTCAGTGTCTGTCCACTATCTTACAAAATAAAGCATGATAAAATACTTCCTATCTTCCTGGATAGGTGTAGCTCCAACGATTCTCAAGGTTGATATATCCAGGGCAAAGTAGTGCGTTTGATTTAGCACTCAATCCACCACCTTAACAATCTTCTTTCTGCCACTGCCAGACAGTAGCAGCAGTGTTTACTATTAAGATGTGCTGGAACAATTTAAGATGGCTTCTTAAACAGTATCTTCCAAACCTACGACCTTTATCCAATAAGCACAGCCAATGTATGGGAGCATTACCATTTCCAAAACGGATGCCATCTGACTAGCAACTACATTCTCTCTCACACACCCACACACATTCTGAATTGATCTTCTGAGGATGAGGTGGATGTCTAGGACAATTCAGGACGGAATAAAGAAGAGGATAAAGGCTCTTAGCAAATCCATAGGGAGCAATTCAGCTGCAGCCCTAGACCAATATAGGAAGTGCCAGAAGGAACTTAAGAAAGCAATTGGAAGAGCAAAAAGGGGGCATGAAGAAGGATTTGTGAGCAGGATTTTGGAGAATCCCAAGATATTTTATAAATACATTAATGGGGAAGAAGTTAACCAGGGAAACAGTAGAACCTGTTAGGAGGCAATTGTGTGAAGCTGCAGGATATTGAAAAGGTGTTAAATGAGTACTACTACTTTTTCCAGAGTAAGGACTGAAGAGGTGGGTACGGAATTCAGGAAAAGGGACTGTGATGAAATGGGGAGGTATTGAAAGCTCTTTTGAACCTAAAATGGACAAATTCACTTGCCCAGATTAATTGCATCCCAAGCTGCTGTGGGAAGCAAGGCAGGATTTTCTCTGGCCATGGGGAAAGTGGCAGAGGACTGCAGGGTAGCAAATGTGGTTTGACTTTTCAAGAAAGTTGGTAGAGATGAACCCACAAATTACAGACTGGTGAGTCTAACATCAGTGGTAGGGAAACTATTGGAGAAAATCCTGGAGGAGGAAATTAATATCCACTGGGAAAAGCAGAGGTTAATTAGAGATAGTCATCACTTTTTTGTCAGAGGGAGGTCATGCCTAGCAAATCTTTTAGATCTTGTGAAAATGTGATCGGGTATGTGGATGAGGAAATTCAGGTTAACCTGACAAGATGGATCAGAAATTGACCTTGTAATAGGCTGCAATGGGTAATGGTAGGAGGCTGATGTTAAACGGTGTACCACCGAGATCAGTACTGCGATTCTTATAAATGACACATGACAATGTAGGGGGAGATGTTAAGCAACTTTGTAGGTAACACATTGGTAGGGTAATAAATAGTGAGGAAGATGGTTGTATGTTAGAAATTTGAAAATATGAATGGGTTGGTCAGATGGGCAGAGCAGTGACAGATGGTATTTAACAATGATAAATGGGAGGTGATGGATGCACTTGGAAAAAGAAACAAGATGAAGGAGTATTTTAATGAATGGTGGGACACTGGGCAGTTCAGAGGAACAGGGATCTTGAGTAGTTATTTCCAGACCCCTGAAGTCAGAGCATGTGAGTAGTATGGTTAAGGCATTTGGGACATTTGCTTTTGTTAGTCATGGCTTAAGAGTATAACAGCAAGGAGGTAATGTTTGATTTTGATGTAAATTGATGTATTATTGTCACATGAAAAGTATTGTTTTGCATGCTAACCAGATAAATCATACCTTACATAATTACACCAAGGTACTCGAACAGAATGCAGAATATCATGTTACAACTTCATAAAAGGTGCGGAGAAAGATCAACTCTAACGTGAGAGGTCTTCAGTGGGCTAACGGCAGGAAGTGCATTGGTTAGGCCATAGTTGGAGTACTGTGTGCAGTTCTGGTCACCTCACTAAGGAAGGATGTGATTGCACTATAGAGGGGGTACAAAGGGGTTTCACCAGGCTGTTATCAGGAATGGAGTAATTGAGCTATAAAGAGAGAATATTTTAGGCTTGGATTGTTTTTGTTCGAGCAGGGGGACCATGATTGTGGTGTTTAAGATTGTGTATGAATAGGGAGAGTAGTGAGCCACTGTTTCCTTGGTTGAGGAGTCAATCATGAGGGGGCATAATTTTAGGGTAAGGGGCAGGAGATTTGAGAAAAAAGAAACATTTTAACTTCGGGTAGTGGGAATCTGGAATGCAGTGCCTGGGAAGGTTTGCTGCTCTATACAGTTCTGAACAATGAGAGGGGCTGGGCTGGGCTGTGTAGGATTCCAAGAACTGGATATGGCAAACAGCTGCAAAACTGTTAATGTTTGCCCATTGTCTTTGGGAGGGACCGGACGGAATGAAATTTAAAAGAAAATTTCAAGGAGTATTTAGCTTTTCATCTATTGTGTCTCAACCACAGTGTATTTACTTCTGGGCACATCACTTGAGGAAGATCTACTAGAATAGAAGTAAGGATGAGAAGTTTCAATGGAGGTGATACAAGAGCTACAGTTGTTCTCAGCAGGGAAGGTTAAGAGGAAATTTTACAATTTTTCAAAGTCATGAAAGAGTTTGATGGAGTAATTAATGAGAAAGAGTTACCGCATGCAGGATAGTTGGTAACCAGAAGATGAAGATTCAAGATAATTGGCAAAAGAACAAGAGGAAGTGATCTTGTTTTAATGCAGGGTATTATTATCTGAAATGCACTGTCTGAATCTGCTTCTATCAGCTTTTCAATAGTACTCTTTTAAACAGTGGCCATAGAATTGCAAAAAGAAGCCCTTCAAAGCCTCTTGTCCCCATTTTCTGTAAGAGCAACTCACCAAGTCACACTCCTGACTTTACCCCCATTGATAGCCTGATACACACTTGAAAAGGAGACATGCACAGGCCTATGGTTGAAGTGCAGAGGAGTAGAATTAAAAAGGTCTTGGGTAGCATTTGAAACATGACCCACTCTGGGCTGTATATTTAATGTGTTGGCCTTGGAGGGGTTTAAGAGGACATTAATAACAAAGATCCTGGGATTGAAAGGCTTGTCATGTGAGGAGTGGTTGAGGACTTTGGGTCTGTACTCATTGGAGTTTAGAAGGATGGGGGAATCTCATTGAAATTTACTGAATACTGTGAGGCCTGGATCGAGTGGGCATGAAAAAGTTATTTCCACTAGTGGGAGAAACTAGAGCCTGAGCGCAAAGCCTCAGAATGAAGGAATGACACTCTAGAACTGAGATGAGGAATTTCTTCAGCCAGAGGATGATGAATCTGTGGGATTCATTGCCACAGAAGGCTGTGGACACCATGTCATTGAGTGTATTTAATGACAGATGGATTTTTGATTGGTAAGGGAATAAGGATGAAAGCAAGAGAATGGGGTTGAGAAATATATGAGCTATGATCAAATGACAGACCAGACTTGATAGGCTGAATGGCCTAATTCTGCTCCTGTATCTTATGGTCTTTCAGAGACCCAACTGGTAGAGGTACAGTGGGCTAAATGCTGTACCATCCATCCCTCTCTTGTTCTAGAGTTTTAAGTAATTACCTGCTGAGTGCACTATGACAGGTGACATTCCAGGCTAAGTCATCATCACTGTCATAGCGTCGAGGATTATCGAAGAAAAAAGCCCTGGAGGTGAATCCATGAGCGCGTGGCATGCCATTCTCTGCCTGCAACAACAGAAAAACCTGAGCAGTAAGAGTAGCAGAATAGTAAGCCATCCATATCATGAAACACACAAGTTCAATTTATTTTTTTCTTCATTTTTAAACATAATTTTAATCACTAAACAAATTGGTGAGAACGGTGGCCATTCTGGAAGATTTATTATCCAAACTTAGGAAGATAATACAACTGGATACATAACTAAAGAGCTGGTGTAGGAGGGAGAGATTCAGATATCTGGAGCATTAAGATCCCTTCCAGGGCAGGTTTGAAAAAGGACGGGTTGCACTTAAACTGGAGGGAAGGTTTGATAGTGCCATTCGGGAGGGTTTAAACTAGGGGGATGGAAACCAGAGAAGCAGGTTAGCAAATGAGGAGAACGTAAATGTTGTTAGGATGAACAAAAACGGTGAATTTAATGAACAAAAATGGTGAATTTAATGAACAAGGAGGCAAGGACTACAAAAAGTGTATTTAGACAGGAGGGAGAAATAATAAAAAGATGCTGAAAGACAGAATAGAGTGTACAGGCAAAATTACAGTTCTTTATACAAAATGTAGGTCATGTAAAGAACAAATTAAATGAGCTGCAGGTGTAGATCATTTGGAAACTGTGGCATAGTAGTCATGACAGAGATATTGCTGCAGGATGGTCAGGACTGACAACTAAACATACCAGGTTGTAATGTTTACAGGAGAGAGAGAAAACAGAAGACTGGTGGAGAAGCAGATTTCTCTGGTGATGTGGAATGTAATGAAGGAAAGCACCCAGTGGAGATCTTATGGGTGGAAACCAAGGAACCATATATAAACTAAACCACAATAGGTATATGTAGATCACCTGGTAGTAGGTGAGATGTGTTAGACTTTACAAATGCCAAAATTAGGTATGTGGGACAGGTGGAGAAAAGAGGGGAGGGGGAGTTGCATTTTTGATTAAGGGGAGTACCACGACAATAGTCAGAGATGATATAACTGAGGGATCATCCAGTGTGGCTTTGTGGGTGGAGCTAAGAAATAAGGGATGGTGGTGTTATTGGAGTTGTACTATAGGCCCCCAAATAGTTAATGAGAATTAGAGGAACAAATATGCAGGGGGATTGGGGAGAATTGCAGGAGCAATAGGGTTATCATAGTAGGGGATTCTAATTTTCCAAACATAGACTGGAACTGCCATAGTGCTAATGGTTTAGATGGCCTGGAATTTGTAAAGGTAGTGTTCAGGAAAGTTGCCTCAATCAGTATACAGAGGGCCCTGTTCGGAAGGGGGCAAAACTTGACCTATTGTTGGGACATAGACAGAACAGGTGACTGAGATGACAGCAAGGGAGCACTTTGGGACCAGTGACCTTGGTTCTTCTAATTTTGAAATAGTTATGGAGAGGGACAAAACTGGTTCACAGCTTCAAGTTCTAAATTGAGGCAGGCAAATTTTGATGGAATTGGACAGGAGCTTGCAGGTGTTGATTGGAGTACAAAGGAACCTTGATTATCCGTAGGGGACAGGCAGGGAATATTTCCTTCGGTTAATCGAATGCCAGATATTCGAATGCTGGATAACATAGGTTAGCCAAGCATCAGGACCTTGCGATCTTGTCAGATAATCTGATATTTGATTGCCCGATAGTCGAGATTCCTCTGTAGTTTGCAGGCAAATGGATCTCCGGCAAGTGGGAGACCTTAAAAGTTTGATAGCTAGACTTCAAGGTCTATATGTTCCTGTGGGGGTGAAGGGCAAGGTTGGCAGGAATAGGGAACCTGGATGACCAGAGATATTGAGGCTTTGACCAGAAAAAGGAGGAGGTGTAGCTCAGGTACAAGACAGTTGGAATCAAAGGAATCCTTGGAAGTATATAGAAGATACAGGAGTTTAATGAAAAAGGAAATTAAGAGGTTGAAGAGGTTTGGCTGAGAATATTAGGATGAGTCAAAGAGATTCTTTAAGTATATTAAACAAAGAAGAATAATAGGTAGAATATGACTCCTCAAGGACAAAAGGGGACATGTGTGTGTGGAACCGCAGGAGATTGGTAAGGTCCTCAAAGAATATTTCTCTAGGGTGTAGGTTTGCTCACTGAGCTGTAGGTTTGATATCCAGATGTTTCATTACCTGGCTAGGTAACATCATCAGTGGTGACCTCCAAGTGAAGCAAAGCTATGAGGGAGAGAGGGTTGTGTCTTTTTGTGGCTAGCTGGTGTTCATGTATCCTGGTGGCTAACTTTCTTCCTGTTTGTCCTACGTAGTGTTTCTGGCAGTCCTTGCATGGAATTTTGTAAACGACGTTGGTTTTGTCCATGGGATGTACTGGGTCTTTTAAGTTTGTTAGTTTTTGTTTGAGAGTGTTGGTGGGTTTGTGTGTTACTAGGATTCCGAGGAGTCTTAGTAGCCTGGCTGTCATTTCTGAAACTTCTTTGATGTATGGTAAGGTGGTTAGGGTTTCTGGCTGTGTTTGGTCTACTTGTCATGGTTTGTTCTTGAGGAATCTGTGGACTGTATTTTTTGAGTATCCGTTCTTCTTGAATACGTAGTATAGGTGGTTCTCCTCTGTTTTCTGAAGTTTGTCTGTGCTGCAGTGTGATGTGGCTCATTGGAATAGTGTTCTGATACAGCTTTGTTTGTGTGTGTTGGGAAGAAAGTTAGCCACCGGGATACATGAACACCAGCTAGCCACAAAAAGACACAACCCTCTCTCCCTCGTAGCCCTACACACGGAGGAAAAAAACCACCATTTCGACTGGGATAACACATCTATCCTGGGACAAGCTAAGCAAAGACATGCCAGAGAATTCCTAGAGGCCTGGCACTCCAACCACAACGCCATAAACAAACACATAGATCTAGATACCATCTATCAACCCCTCAGAAAACGAATAGGAAATGACATCACCACAAACCCCAGGAACCCCATCCAGGACAAACATATAAATAGAAAGCAGGAGACAACAGCTTTGCTTCACTTGGAGGTCGCCACTGTTGATGTTACCTAGCCAGGTAATGAAACGTCTGGATATCAAACCTACAGCTCAGCGAGCAAACCTACACCTAAACCTCAACCTGAGCTACAAACCTTGCAATATTTCTCTGCTGTGTTTACCGTGGAGAAAGATATGAAGACTTGGGAACTTGGGGAAGTTAGTGGTCAGATCTTAGGGACAGTCTATATCACAGTAAAGGTGATGATGGATGTATTAAAATGCATGAAGGTGGATGAATCTCCTGGTCCTGAGCAGATATATTCAAGAACACTGCAAGAGGCCGGAGAAGAAATTGTGTGGGCCCTGGCTGATATGTTTGCATTATCGTTAGCCACAGGTGAGGTCCCAGAAGACTGGAAGGTAATGACTGTTATGCCCTTATTCAAGGAGGGCTGCAAAGAAAATCCTGGGAATTACATGTCAGTAAGCCATTGTGGTAAGTAAGTTACTTGAGAATATTCTGAGGAATAAGATATACATGCATTTGGAAAGACAGGGTAAATTAGGATTAGTGAGCATCATTTTGTGCATGGGAGATATGCCTCACAAATTTGTTAGAGTTCTTTGATGAAGTGACCAGGAAGGTTGATGAGGGCAGGGTGGCAAACATAGTCTATATGGATTTCAGTAAGGCCTTTGATAAGGTTCTATATGGTCAGCTGCTTTGGAAGGTTAGATCGCATGGAATCCAGGGTGAGCTAGCAAATTGGATACAAACTTGGCTTGATGGTAGGAAGCAGAGGGTAATAGTGAAAGGTTTCTTGTGGGCCTGGAGGCCTGTGTCTAGTGGTGTGCTTCGGATCAGTGCTGGGCCAATTACGGTTTGTTATCTGTATCAATGATTTGGTCAAGAATGTGTAAGGCATGATTAATAAGTTTGGCGATGACACTAAAATAGGTGGTATTGTGGGTAGTGAGGAAGGTTATCAGAAATTGCTGCATGATCTTGATCAGCTGGAGAAATGGGCTGAGAAATGGCAAATGGAGATTAATATAGGAAAGTGTGAGGTGTTGCATTTTGAAAAGTCAAATCAAGATAGGAGTTTCATGGTGAATGGTAGAGCCTTAAGGAGCGTGGTGGGAATTAATATTACACTGCCTTTGCTACATAGAATCATAGTGTTAATGGAGGTTTTAATCTTAACAAAAATTGGAAGAGCACCTGCCTGAAAGGTTGTGAATTTCTTGAGTGTGTCCAGGATAGTTTCCTACAGTCTTGGATGTGACAAAGGAACAAAAATATTGGAACTAGTAATGAGCAATGAGATTGATTGATTCAGTGACCTGGTTGTCAAATTCTGATCGTAACACAATTGAGTTTCATGGAGCATTTGTGAAAGATAAGCATAGATCCAATACTATAAATTTGATTTTGAGTAAGGCAGATTTTGATGGGATGGGTCAGAGACTCCACAGTAAACTGGGAAGCTCTACTAATAGGTAAAATATCTGAGGAACAATGGAGGGTTTTTAAATAAACATATAATGCTCTTCAGAAGCAGTTTGTAACCATAGGTTTAGAAGGATATAGGCCAAGTGCAGGGAAATGGGATTAGCATGGATGAACATTTTGGTTGGCATGGACCAGTTTGGGCTAAAGGGCTTGTCTCCTGTAGGACTCCTATCACTCTATATAATCAAGGATAGGATAGCTGATCACCTTGACAGCTTTCAGTTAGTCAGGGAGAGTCAGCATCAATTCATGATGGGTAGATCGTGCCTGTCAAACCTCAAACACCTTTGAAGAGGCGACAAGGGTGGACAGAGGTAAGTTGATGGATGTCGATAATATGGACTTCCAGAGATTTTTGATAAAATCCCACACAAGACTGTTAGCTAACATGGAAGTGCACAGAATTCAGGGCAAACTACTGACATGGATAGGAAATTGGTTGAGTAGCAGGAAACAGAATTGGAATAATGGGTAAATGTTCAAATTGGCAGGACATTACATAATGGAGTGATATTACTAGTGCTGTCCTGCAGGGACTTGTGTTGAAGCTACAATTATTCACAATATTCATTAACAACTTGGATAATAGCATAATAACTGAAAAATGTGTTGCTGGAAAAGTGCAGCAGGTCAGGCAGCATCCAAGGAGCAGGAGAATCGATGTTTCGGGCATAAGCCCTTCTGCAGGAATGGATTCAACCTTCTTCAGGCTTATGCCCGAAACATCGATTCTCCTGCTCCTTGGATGCTGCCAGACCTGCGCTTTTCCAGCAACACATTTTTCAGCTCTGATCTCCAGCATCTGCAGTCCTCACTTTCTCCTAACAGCATAATAAGCCAAATATCTAAATTTGTTGACAAAATTGGGTTGCATTGTAGACAGCATAAAATTGATAGATTAAGTAAATGGGCAAAGCTATGGCAGATGGATATTAGTAGAAGCAAGTCCATTTTGCACTGAAAAAAGATAGACCAGGGTAGTTTTTTTTAAAAGGCACAAAGTTGCGCAGTGGATATTTAATGAGATTTGGGGGTTCAGGTGTATGGCTCTTTAAAATGCTATGAACAAGTGCAGAAATTAATCAAGAAAGCTAATGGAATACTGGCCTTCATATCTAAAGGGCTCGAATATGGGGGTGCAGATGTTATGCTGCAGTTATACAAAATCCTACTTAGACCCCACACAGAGTACTGAGAGCAGATCTGGGCACCACGCCTTAGGAAGGATGTTTTGGCCCTGGAGGAAGGTTAATGCAGGTTTACACAATGATACTTGAATTTCAGGGGTTAAATTATGAGGAGAGATTAGACAAATTAGGCCTTTGTTCTTTAGAATTTATAAGGCTAAGGGGTGATCTATTGAAGTCTTCAGGATATTAATGGGAAAAGACAGGATAGGTAAAGATGAACTATTTTCACTGGTTGAAGATTCTAGAACTGGGGACATAGTTTAAGAATTAGGACAAGGACATTCAGGAGAGATGCTAGAAAGCACTTAGAGTCAGAGATGTACAGCACTGAAACAGACCCTTCAGTCCAATTCGCTGATGTCGACCAGATATCCCACCCAATCTATTCCCACCTGTCAGCACCCGGTCCATATCCCTCCAAACCCTGTCCTATTCATATACGCATCCAAATGTATTTCAAATGTTGCAATTGTACTAGCCTCCGCCACTTCATCTGGCAGCTCATTCCATACATGTACCACCTTGTGTGTGTACAAATTGCCCCTTAGATCTCTTTTATATCTTTCCCCTCTCACCCTTAACCTATGTCCTCTAGTTCTGGACTCCCCCACTCCAGGGAAAAGACTTTGTCTATTTATCCTATCCATGCCCCTCATGATTTTATAAACCTATATAAGGTCACCCCTCAGCCTCCGACGCTCCAGGGAAAACAGCCCTAGCCTATTCAACCTCTCCCTATAGCTCAAATCCTCCAACCCTAGCAACATCCTAGTAAATCTTTTCTGAACCCTTTCAAATTTCACAACATCATTCCGATAGGAAGGAAACCAGAATTGCACATAATATTCCAACAGTGGCCTAACCAATGTCCTGTACAGCCGGAATATGACCTTCCAACTTCTGTACTCAATACTCTGACCAATAAAGGAAAGCATACCAAAAGCTACCTTCATTGTCCTATCTACCTGCGAATCTACTTTCTACATGCAAAGGGTAGTGGAGTTTTGTTACGCTCTGCCTCGGATAGTGGTTGATGCTAATTCAACTGTTAAATTTAAATCTGAGATAAATAAAGTGTTATCAAGCAACGGTATCAAGGGATATATGCCCAATGCAGGCATATGGAGTTAGGCCACAGTTAGCCATAATCATCTTGAATGGCAGAGGAGGCCAGAAGGGCTGAATAGGCTATTTCTGTTTCTGTGTTCCTGTGTTCCAAATTGTTCTGTCAATGGTGCAATGAATGACCTTGTTATTTATACTTCCTCTGAACCTCCCTTGTATGTACAGCAATGAATGTTTGACAAATCATACAGCTCCTACACCCAAGTGTCTGATTTATAGTTCTGGTACTAGAAATTGTGCAATCTAAATTGCCACACAACACATTTCTGGAGGGGCTAAGGACTTGAATATCGAGTTCTAATATGCTTACCTGACTTCGGATGGGTCTTCTTACACGAAAGAAGAGGACAACTAAAGTCGTGGGCAACAGTTCCCAGATGAATAGAATCACCCCAAAAACCAGGTATCCTTTATCTCCTAATTGGATCTGTAGATCTGCCTGTGAGAGATAACTAGTATATCAGTAACTCAACAACAACTGACATTAATATCGCTTTTAAATAATGAAATACACTAAGGTGTTTCACAAGAATGTAATCAGACAAAACAAAATTGTACCTAAGACGTTGTTTTGATTGCGATGATTCCCCAGTGAGATGTCATTTAAGGAGGATTTTTCAGAAGCGAGGGAGAGTTTTAGAACTTGCAGCTAAGATGTCCGTAAATCTGGCTTGCGATAATGGAGTGATATAAAGTGCCATCATTGGAGGAATTCAGGTTGGTTTTATGGAAAAGGACATGGAGTAAATGGAATGTGAGGTATAGGTATTGGAACTCAACAATAAGAATTTTAAATTCAAGATGTTAGTGAACCAGGTTAGTGAATCTAGGTCAGCAAACAAAAAGACTGATCAGAACAATTCTTTCTAACAGTTTGTCCTCGTTGATTAGAGGTCATCAGCATGGTTTTGTGTGAGGAAAACTGTCTCACAAATGTGATTGAGTTTTTTGAGGAAGTTACCAAAAAGATTGATGATGACAAAGCAGTAGACATGGTTTATTTGGATTTTAGTAAAACCTTCAACAAGGTTCCACATGGTAGACTAATTTAGTAAAGGTAGGTCACATGGGATTCAGGGTGAGCTTGGCTTAATGACAGGAGACAGAGTGCTGATGGAGGATTACTTTTTGGACTGGAGGCCTATCACCAATGGTGTTCCATAGGGATCGGTTCTGGATCCTCGTTTGGTTGTCGTTTATATAAGTGATTTGGATGAGAATATAGAAAGCATGTTTAGTAAATCTGCAGATGACTCTAAAATTGGTGGCATAGCAGACAGTGAAGTTGGTTTTCTAAGGTTACAAAGGGATGTTGATCAAATGGGTCAATGGGTTGAAAAATGACATGGAATTCAATCTGGATAAATGCAAGATATTACATTTTGGTACAACAAACAAGGGTAAGGCTTATACAATTAATGATAGGGCCTTGGATAGTGTTATAGAGCAGAGAGGCCTAGGGATGCAGGTACACAATCCTTTGAAGTTCTTTGAAATATAGATAGGGTGATTTTAAAAAAAGTGTTTGGCATGCTTGTCTTCATTGCTCAGTTCTTGAGTATAGGAGTTGGGAAGCCAAGTTGAGGTTGTCTAGGACATTGGTGAGCCCTCTTCTGGAATACTGTGTCCAGTTCTGGTCGCCCAGTTATAGAAAGGATGTTATTAAAGGGTTCATGAGAGATTTACCAAGATGTTGCCTGGAATGGAGTGTTTGAGTTATAAAGAAAGGCTGGGACTTTTTTTAATGGAGCATCCGAGGTTGAGAGGCAACCCAATACAAGTGTATAATATAAAGGGATTGATAGAGTTATTGGTAATTGTCTTTTTCCTGGGATAGGGGACTTCAAGACTAGGGGGCACATGTTTAAGGTGAGAGAAGAGGGATTTTAAAAAGTTATGAGAGGCAAGTTTTGTTTTACAGAGGGTGGTTCCTGTGTGGAATGAATTTCCTGAGGATATGGTGGATGTGGGTACAATTACAATGTTTAAAAGATGAATAGATGAATAGGAAAGGTTGGAGAGATATGGGTCAGAAGTAGGCAGGTGGGACTAGTTTAGTTTGGGATAATGTTTGACATGGACAGGTTCACTTTTATAAATGACCTGGATGAGGGCATAGGTGAATGGGTTAGCATTTTGCAGATGACACTAAAGTGCCAAGGGATGTTGCAGGTCACAGAGGGATATAGGTAAGCTGCAAAGCTGGGCTGAGGGGTAGCAAACGGAGTTTAATGCGGAAAAGTGTGAGGTGATTCATTTTGGAAGGAGTAACAGAGGTCTCTCTGTTCTATAACACTATCCAAGGCCCTATGATTAATTTTATAAGCCTTACCTTTGTTTGTTGTACCAGAATGTAATACCTTGCATTTATCCAGATTGAACTCCATGTCATTTTTCAATCCATTGACCCATTTGATCAAGATCCCTTTGTAACCTTAGAAAACCAACTTCACTGTCTGCTCTGCCTCCAATTTTGGAGTCATCCGCAGATTTACTAAACAACTCTATATTCTCATCCAAATTACTGATATAAGAGTACTGGGTTCTTGGTAAGATTCTTGGTAGTTTGGATGAGCAGAAAGATCTTAGTGTCCCTGATTGCCACCCAGATTGATAGGGTTGTTAAGAAGGTGTATGATGTGTTAGCTTTTATTGGTAGAGGAATTGAGTTTCAGAGCAATGAGGGCATGTTGCAGCTGTACAAAACTCTGGTGCAGCTGCACTTGAAGTATTGAATGCAGTTCTGGTCACCGCATTATGGGAAGGACGTGGAAGCATTGGAAAGGGTGCAGAGGAGATTTACCAGGATGTTGTCTGTATGGATGAAGGTCTTATGAGGAAAGGCTGAGGGACTTGAGGTTGTTTTTGTTAGAGAGAAGAAGGTTGAGAGATGACTTAATTGAGACATACAAGATGATCAGAGGATTAGATAGGGTGGATAGTGAGACCCTTTTTCCTCAGATGATGATGGTTAGCACAAGGCGACATAGCTTTAAATTGAGGGGTGATAGATATAGGACAGATATCAGAGGTGGTTTCTTTACTCAGAGTAGTAAGGGTGTGGAAAGCCCTGCCTACTACAGTAGTAGATTTGCCAACTTTAAGGGTGTTTAAATGGTGATTGAATATACATGTGGATTTAATGGAATAGTATACGTTAGATGGGCTTCAGTTTGGTTTCACAGGTCAGCGCAACATCAAGGGCCGAAGGCCTGTACTGTGCTGTAATGTTACAATGTTGTATTACACATTGATTTGCTATGATCTAGATTCTAGAATGTACTATGTGAAAGTGTGGTGGAAAAAGAATCATTAGCATTTATCAAAAGGGGATTTAATATACCCCTGCATACTTCAATGGGGGAAAAATGTAAAACTATGATGAAAGAGCGAGAGCTTGTGACTAACTAAATAGATTTTGTCAAGAGCTGAACAGGCATAATACACCAAATGGCCTTCAAGAGTGCTGCATGATTCTATGAAAACTTTTCATACAAATTCCAGACTTACCTGACCCAAATAAGTACTGACCTGGTCTGACACGTTGTACCAGTCATAATCAAATGTGTTGATGTGGTTATTGGAGGTGAGTGCAATCGCAACAAAGTTGTAGCAGGCTCTTGATGTGTACAGTGATATAATTACCACTCCCACCGCTACAGTCTGATAGAGAGATGACCCCTGAAAATACAAATACAGTGGAGGATCTTCAACATCCAATATCCTCCTTTTTAGATCTACATTGAAATAGACAAATATTTGATAACAAATAACTTTCAGAAAATGCATTCATGTGTTCTCTTTTGAAATATTATGTATTGGTGACAGTGGATTTGCAAGCTCCTTGCTGACATCTCTGGAATCTGCATTTATATCCAGTTTAAACTGACAGAATAAAAGCAAACCCCCAACTTCCATCTTCGTTTGAAATTAGTTTGCATTGTTCAGGTTGGACTAATAGTCTTCTAAGAATTGCCTCTGCTTCAATCATATCCTACAGTAAAATTGCATCCTACAGTAAAATATTTCAGAAACTAATAACTGTCTTGAATAAAAAAAACCTCCCAGACTCTCTTCTCTTAGTGATAATTTTAAATTGGATCCTTGTCACTGACACACAAAACACAAATCTGGTAAGATAGCAGTAGAGTAAGGATTGTGAGCCTGGGGATCATCTGTTCTGTGCACTTATTTTTTTTCCTCATTTTTTTCCCTGATTTATTTTTCTTGCCTCTTAGGAAGAGCTCAGTCACTGATGTGGCGAGAAGGCCCAGAAGCGTGGCTGGTGGCATCAGAGGCAAGTTTGGGTTCCTAGGAGAAAGTGAGGACTGCAGATGCTGGAGATCAGAGTCAAAAAGTGAGGTGCTGGAAAAGCACAGCAGGTCAGGCAGCATCCGAGGAGCAAGAGAGTCAACGTTTCAAGTCTGATCCTTGGATGCTGCCTGACTGGCTCTGCTTTTCCAGTGCCACACTCAGGTTTGGGTTCCTGGCAGCTTCTGAAGTTCTAGCTCCTCCTCGTGACTGCTGCGTTGGAGACAAGTTTGGACTCCTGGCAGTGTCTGCTTACAGCACTGATTCATGGAGGCAGCTGCAGAGTTGAGTTTGGGTTGGCATGGAACTTACAGCCTTGGTGGCATCTGCATTAATGAGGTCCAGCAAGGACACATATTGGCGAGGGAGTTAGTAGAGGCGAGTTGACACCAAAGAGTAGTGACTTTCATTCCAGCAGGGTCAGCACGATGAAGAGGACTTGTGCCTGGCCACTAGTTCCATGGCCCATGGTGGAATACTTAAGAAGGACTGTAAAGTTGAACACTTTTTTTTCTATTTTTCTTCGTTTTTCTGCCTTCATATCCAATGTTTCAGTTTTTTCTTTCTGTGTTTTAGGATGTTGCTGGTGATGGTGTCACTATGCAATACTCTTCACTGTAGTTTATAACCAAACACATATGACAATAAATAAAATCAAAAAGTCTTCCTACCATCCAGCCAAGCAAAGCATTAGTTGCTTATTAACTATCTTTATTCCAGTGGGAAAAATCCCTGTATCTCCAAATCTCTCCCCATAATTCCAATTTTTACTTTTGGAATCATCCTGATGCACGTTGCTATCTCTCATTTTGACATTCTTTCATAGTTCAGCACCCAGCATTTTATTCATTGGAATGTACAAATTATCATTGCTTCCTTCATACTGTGGTCAATAATGCTTGGAGCTCTTTGGCAGATCTGGAGTCTTGACATTCAATACAGTGAAGTATTTTAATAAGCAATAACTCTGATTCTGAGTTGGTTTCAACATTGCTTGATAATTCAAAGAGAAAACTGAGAACTTTTGTTTTGATCGGTATGCATCAAGATGAAGCATGTTAACACCAGGTGTGGAATTCTTCTGTATACCAGGCGATTCAAAATTGATGTGTTCTGAATTGTTCATGCAATTGGTTTTCAGTTTTCAATAAACATATACAAATTAGAAGAGAACAGACTATGCAAGTCCCATCATTACTGGTCTACAGATTCTACATCCAGTGAAGGAGGTGGAAGACTTATTCTAACTCTCCCTCAAGTTACAAGGGACAGAATAATTGTTGGGAATTGTTAATAACCCACCATTCTAACTGAATTTTAGAAACTAGATGGTCTTTAGACACAAGAGATGATAACTTGAGGACTGAGGAGCATAATAGTCTACTTGAGCATGGTGGCTATAGGAAGAAAGCATACTCCTTGTATTCCTAAGGACAGAAGGGTGCTTGAACTGGGTTGCCAAATAATTTATACTAAAATGTGCATAAAGTTAAAAAAAACACCATCAGGATGAAATGATATCACAGATGGGACAAAAAGCCACCATGCTCAAGTAGAATATTATGCTCCTCAGACCTCAAGTTATGAGGATGTAGAATCTGTAGACCAGTAATGATGGCACTTGCATAGTCTGCTCTCTTGTAGTATGTTTATTGAAAACTGAAAACCAATTGCATGAACAATACAGAACACATCAATTTTGAATCGCCTGGTATACAGAAGAATTCCGCACCTGGTGTTCCTAAGGACAGAAGGTGCTTGAGCTGGGTTGTCAAATAATTTGTATTAAAATGTGCATAAAGTTTAAAAAAACCATCAGGATGAAATGATATCCCAGATGGGACAAAAACAGTGAAATTAAGGCAGCAATAGTTGGAAATGAATGAAATGGCTGTCATTCTGGAACTCCATTTTTGAGGTATACAAGATTAATCAGACCACTATGCGTCATTTGCAAGCCATACTTGTTTTACTTTCTGGGATAATAGGAAATATTCTTCAGGGGAAGAATGGGAAATTGAGGAGGTAATACGGTTCCATTAGACTGAAGGCATCAAGGAGAGGAGGCGAACATGCTCTGGCTTGTTGGCACGATGAAATTACTGTAAAATGGATTTGAAATGTTTCCTGAACCTAGCAATGAAATGGGTGTATCGGAGTGATAGTTCTGTAAAGCCAGTTGGATATTTGTTCCCAAATTTCCCAATAGCCTGGTCAACTCGTCTGTCATGCCCAACATTCCCATGACACTCTTTCATCCAAATAAAGGAGTTGTAACGTCTTTACTCTTATCTTCTCACTTTGAGGCCTCAACCATTCCTTCCATCTGAAACAACTATTTATTTGTACCACAGGCCAATAAGTTGCTGTTGGGGAGACAAATGCAGTTTGAATGACTGCTTTGTGTTGTCTTGAGCTTCTAGTCACCTGTTAATGTAATTCACCTTGGTCTCCTACAGTGTCCCAACACAAATGTAAAGAACAATATCTCGCTTTTATTTTAAATGGGCACCTCACAGCCTCTGGACTCAACATTGTGTTAACTAATTTCAGATTATAAACTCTTTCAATCATCGTGTTCGTAATCTCTTCCCATTGGGTTTCTTTTTCCTGAAGTTCTCTCTTATTTCTCCTTTGAGTTTATGTTGATTTGATTTTAGAAAATAACTATTCACCTCTCCAGTACATCTTCTATTTCTTTACTAATCTCATCGTCACCCTTATTTTTGTTTAGACTTCCGGTCTTGATGTGATTCCTGGGAAGTCTCCAGGCCTTGGGAGTCTTAAGGTGAAGCGAGGCACTGACTAGGTGCTAGGTGCCCATGTGGACTGGAGGCTAAGTGCCCATGTGGACGAGGTTGGAAGGACCATTATTCTAAACTTTTCATTTCTTTATTTTCTAATTTATTCCTATGATCTGTAATTCTTAACAGTCTGAAAGTGGGAATTTAAAATTCTCACGTTTGAAGTTATAAATTCAATGAGAACAAGCCAGATATAAAACTGAAGCTCATTGTGATCTGAAGAGATGGCATAGGACACCAATTAGAAGTTCTAACACATTAGCCTGCCATAAAAAATGTTCTCAGTATTAATTCCGTTAGGTTGATTCTGAAACAAGTAGCAATTTGTGTCAACAAAACAGAAATTGCTGGACAAACTCAGCAAGTCTGGCAGCATCTGTGCAGAGAAAGCAAAGTCAACATTTTGGGTCCAGTGACCCTTCGTCTCAAAATGTTAACTCTGTTTTAACTTCACTGGTACTGCCAGACCTGCTGAGTTCTGCAATTTCTGCTTTTGTTTCCAGAATCCATGGTTCTTTATTTTATTTTAGTAGTTTGTTTGAATTCATTCTGGTTAAATCATCCTACTGCAGTAGCTGTAAAACTGTGGTACTGAAATTAGAACTATCTCAATTAGATTCTACACTGATCAAGTGTCTGTGATTTTTCATCTGTACCACCACTTCCACCCCCACCCTCCCCATGTTAGACGTCACCAATGTTACCAATCATTTTATTTCTACTGGAACACCATGAGTTAATGTTTCTGTAGATACTTTACTTCTGAGCAGATAGGAAATGATCACAAGAAAATGTTCCATAAAGTCTTAACAGGAAAATGAAGTCATTTCTAACCGATAACTTTGCATGAGAAAACAAACCTTAGATTCTAAATATATATTGGCCAGGGACATTTTAGCAATCTTGTAGAGGCTCACAGATAGTGAGATTGCACACAACACAAAGAGGGTATCGTTGATTGCAACACGGACAAACACAACAGCCCTCGTTTCGATATGTGTGATTTTCACAAGCAATGCACAAGTCAGGTTTACCACAAGGAATAGGAGACTGGCCAGCAGGAAAGTTAGCCGAAGAGGCAACCTAAATTGGAAAAGAAACATTAATTAACAGTATTTAAACGTTGCTAGAACCTGCCTCACCCATCTGCTGCTAAAATCCTCATCCACACTTTAACTATTCCCAAACTCAGCAACTCCAAAGCCCTGGCAAGCCTCTTATCTGACACACTCTGTAAACTTGGGAACATAAAATCATGGAGCTATACAGCATGGAAACAAACCCTTCAGTCCAACTTGTCGAAGCCGACCAGTTATCCTAAATTAATCTAGTCCTATTTGCCAGCATTTAGCCCATTTCCCTCTAAATCCTTCCTATTCATATATCCATCCAGATACCTTTTAAATGCTGTAATTGTACCAGCTTCCACCACTCCATCTAGCAACTCATTCCATACATGCATCACCATCTGTGTGAAAAGGTTGCCTCTCAGACCCCTTTTAAATCTTTCCCCTCTCACCTTAAACCTATACCCTCTAGTTTTGGACTCACCCACCCTCGGTGAAACGACCTTGTCTATTCACCCTATCCATGCCCCTCATCTTAAACCTCACCTCCCATACTTTAAATCTCACCACCTCTCAGTCACCTCCCATCATCACTGGGCTGGTTGTACCACATTGGCCCCACAGTCCAGCAATAATTTGAATTTAAAATTCTCATCCTATGTTCAAATTCCTCCATGTTCTCACCCTTTCTTATCCTCTAACCTTCACCAGCCCTGCAGTTCTCTGCTTTTCTCCAATTCTAGCCACCATGTACATCCCAATTTTCATCACACCGCTCACTATTGGTGGTCATAGTTTCATCAATCAGGGTCCTATGCACTGGAATTCTCTCTCCATGTTAACACTTGACCAAACCTTTGGTCAGCTGTCTTAATATTTCTTTATGTGAATCAATGCCAAAATGTTTGTTCCTTTGAAGCACCTTGAGATGGTTTGCAACATTACTAGCTCTGTATAAACTTGAACATAGAAGATAGAGCATAGAACATTATGGCACAGAACAGGCCCTTTGGCCCTTGATATTACGCCAGTCTATGAAACCAATCTGAAGCCCATCTAGCCTACACTATTCCATTATCATCCATATGTTTATCCAATGACCTTTTAAACACCCTTAAAGTTTGCAAGTCTACTGCTGTTGGGCAGGGCATTCCACACACTCACTACTCTCTGAGTAAAGAAGCTACCTTTGACATCTGACCTATGTTAATCACCCTTCAATTTAAAGCTATGTCCCCTTGCGCTACCCATGACCATCCGAGGAAAAAGGCTCTCACTGTCCACCCCATATAATCCTCTGATCATCTTATATGTCTCTATTAAATTACCTCTCAACCTTCTTCTCTGTAATGAAAACAGCCTCAAGTCCCTCAGCGTTTCCTCATTAGACGTTCCCTCCATACCAGGCAATATCCTGGTAAATCTCTTCTGCACCTTTTCCAATGCTTCCACGTCCTTCTTATAATATGGCATCCAGAACTGTGTGTAATACTCCAAGTGTGGCCGCACCAGAGTTTTGTGCAGCTGCAACATGACCTCATGGCTCTGAAACTCAATCCCTCTACCAATAAAAGCTAACACACCGTACACCTTCTTAATAACCTATCAACCTGGGTGGCAACTTTCAGGGATCTATGTACATGAACACCAATATCTCTCTGCTCATCCACACTACCAAGAATCTTACCATTAGCCCAGTACTCTATATTCCTGTTACTCCACTACCCGGGGCCTCTCTGTAAATATTAACACATACCCAGGGACACCCTGTAAATATGAACACACTCTCTGGGGACACTCTGTGAATATTAACACACACTCCCCAGAGGCACCCTATAAATATTAACACACATTCCCCAGGAACACCCTGTAAATATTAAGACACCCCCAGGACACCCTGTAAATATTAACACATTCCTTGGGGTCACCCTGTAAATATGAGTTTTCAATATGCAATATTTACAAAATAATCATATATTCATGTTTATCATTTTATAACAAATATCTGTTATTTCCTTCACAATAACATTAAATATCTCCTCACAGCGTGCGGATCTGACCTGTGAAAGTTATACAGTAACTATACAATGTACTATACTGTACAATGTAAAGGTAATACAGACTGTGACTGTACAATAGACTAACCATATTGTATAACATTAATTCTAGAGTGTGATAACTATGTTATGGTAATATAGGCTGTTATATTATGGCAATAGAGTCTATATTGTGACTAGTATATAACTCTAATAAGGGTGTAAATTGCAATTGTCCTATATAATAGTAATAAAATACAGATTGTTACTGCTCTATTTAATAGAGTACAAACTGATTGTAATACAATAGTAATAGTATAGTTAGGACTATCATAAAATGACAATAAAGGGTAGACTATACCTGTATTTTTGAAGGTCTGGGTAATACTTAGATTTTGCTTTGAAAATCACCTGGAATTTAAAAAAAACTGTTTAGCTATTTAAACTTGCCAATATTCAGAATTTATTTTGGTCACATACTGTTATTAACATTAACACAAATGCATTGGAATTGGAATATGGTCTGACAGTTACACATTTGCTTAAACACATGCAATGCTGTTCATGGTTAAGTTGCTGACAGGAATTGTTAGCAGTTTTACTTGCTTTGTTGCATAAAGCTAATTCAGGATCATAGAGTCATATGTCTTTGCTCATTTGTTGAAGAGCTGACAACTACAACAAGTAGATTTTTGGAGAATTTCCTTTTTTGTAATCAAATTACACCAAATTTTTTAAATTGTCTAACTAGTGGTGGTCCACTAGCAAGATAGACTATAAGAAATAGGACCAGGAGTTGGTGTTTTGTCCATCCATCCTGGCTGATCAGATATACTTCACTTCCACTTTCCTGCCTTTTCCCCATAAACTTAATTCCTGTACTGACCAAAAATATATTGATCTTAGCCTTAAATGTACACAAGGACTCTGTGCCCATAGCTCCATGTGCCAAGGAGTTGTAAAGATTCACTATCCTCTGAAAGAAGACATTCCTCCTCATCTCCGTCTTAACTTGGCACCCCTTTATTCTGAGACTATGCCCTCTGGTCCTAGACCCTCCCATAAAACAAAACATCCTCTCAGCATTTACCCTGTCAAGCTCTTTAAGGATCCTATTTTTTTCAATGGGCTTACCTCTCATTCTTCTAAACTCCATGAGTAGAGTCACACAGAATGCCTACAATGTGAAGTATGCCATTCGGCCTATTAAAGCGATACTGAACCTCTGAAGAGCATCCCATTCCCCAAGCCTCTCTCCGTAACCCTTCATTTCACATGGCCAATCTACATAACCTGCACATCTTTGGACTGTAGGAGGAAACCAGAGCACCCAGAGAAAACCCACACAGATACTGGAAGAACATGAAAACTCCATACAAACAATTGATCGAGGGTGGAATTGAACCCATGTCCCAGGTGCTATGAGGCAGCAGTGCTGACCACTGAGCCATTAATGTTGCCCTGTTTAGCCTTTGCTATAAGACAATCCCTCAATATCAGGGATCATCATAGTGAGCCTTCTCTTGTCTGCCTCTAATGAAACAATACCATTCCTTAAATAAGGGGAATGAAACTTCTCAAAGTACTTCAGGTGTGATCTCGCCACCACCATGTCCAGGTGCAGTAAGTCTTCCAAACTTCAAACCTCTTGAAATAAGGGCTAGCATTCTGTTAGCCTACTGTTAGCCGTCCTGATTACCTGCTGCCCCTGTGTTTCCTGCTCAGGTACCCCCAAGTTCCTTTGTATTGCAACTTTCTGCAATTTTTATCCATTCAAATAAAACTCTGTTCTTCTCCCTTTCAAAATCAACAACTGAACATTTCCGCAGAGATGTATCTTTCTTAATATATTCTGCAGAGGTGAATTGGTTAAACATGAGTTCCCTTTAACAAAACCCTGCTGATTCCTCCCAGTTACCTTGAGATTTTCTAAGCACACAGCTACAATCGCTTTAATGATCCATTTTAACACTTTCCCATAGCAGATATCAAGCTAATTGGCCTATGGCTTCCTGTTTTCTGCATCCGTCTCTTCTTGTTCAGGCGTGTTACATTTGATACTTTTTACTCCAATAGAATCATTCCTGAATCTAGGAACTTTTGAAAAATTAACACCAAAGCATATCCTAACTCATGAGCAAATCCTTTTGAAACTCTATGATGAAGTCCATCTGGACCTGGATTCTCACCAGCTCACAGTTCCATCAGTTTGCTTATCACTACTTCCTGCATGATTGTAATTTTGATAAGTTCTTCTCTCCTTTCCACTTCCTAATTTATAGCTATTTCACCAATCACTTATTGAATCATAAATCATAGAAGCACACTCTTCAATCCATGCCAACCAGGTTTCCCAAATTAAATTAGTTCCACTCACCTGCACTTGGTCATGTCCTCCTACATCTTTCCTATTCCAAACATCTTTTAGATGTTGTAACTAAACCTGCATCCATCACTTCCTCTGGCTGTTCATTCCACACACAAACCGCCCTCTGTGTGAAAACAAATTGCCCCTCCAGACCTTTTTTAAATCTTTTGTCTCTCACCTTAAAAATATTCCTCCTAGTTTTGAAATCCCCTACCTAGGGAAAAGACCTTTGCTATTCACCTTATCTATGGTCCTCATGATTTTATAAACCTCTATAAAGTTACCCTTCAACCTCCTAAGTTCTAATGAAAAAGATTGCAGCCTAATCAGCCTCTCCTTATAACTCAAACTCTGCAGTCCCAATAACATTCTTGTAAATCTTTTCTGCACCATCTCCAATTTAATAACATCCTTCCTATAGCATGGCAACCAGAACTATACACAACTCTAAAAGAGGCCTCAACAGTGTTCTGTACAACCACAAAATGACATCCCAAATCCTTCACTCAATGGTTTGAGCAAATGAAAACAAGTGTGCTAAACGCCTTCTTAACTACCCTGTTAGCCTGTGATGCAACTTTCAAAGAACTATTAGATTAGATTCCCTACAGTGTGGAAATAGGCCCTTCGGCCCAATAAGTCCACACCGACCCTCCGAAGAGTAACCCACCCAGACCCATTTCCCTCTGATTGGTGCACCTACCACTGTGGACAATTTAGTATGGCCAATTCACCTGACCTGCACATCTTTGGAATGTGGGAGGAAACTGGAGTACCCAGAGGAAACCCATGCAGATACTGGGAGAATGTGCAAACTCCACACAGTCACCCATGGCTGGAATCGAACCTGGGACCCTGGTGCTGTGAGATAGCAGTGCTAACCACTGAGCCACCGTGCCACCCCAAACTATATACCTGAACCCCTAGGTTTCTCTATTTGACAGCACTACCCAGGGCTCTACCATTAACTGTGTAAGTCCTGCCTTGTTCGTCTTACCAAAATGCACCTCACATTTATCTTGCATCTGCCCCTCCTCAGCTCATTGGTCCAATTGATCAAGATTACTTTGTAATTGAGGATAACCTTCCTCACTATTTACTCTACCACTAATTGTGGTGTTATCCATAAACTTAATAGCCATGCTTCCTATATTGTCATCTAAATTATTTATATAAATGATCGACAACAGTGGATCCAGCACCGATCCCTTTGGAACACTGCTGGTCACTGGCCTTCAGTCTGAAAAACTCTCCACCACCACCCTCTGTCTCCTACCTTCAAGAATTTTGTGTTCAATTGGCAAACTCTCCCTGAAATCCATGTGATCTAACTTTACTACCCAGTCTACCATGTGGACCTTCTCAAAGGCCTTACTAAAGTCCATGTAAGCAAGATCTATTGCTCTGCCCTCATCTATCTTTCTGGTCACATCCTCAAAAAGCTTAGTCAAGTTTGTAAGACATTATTTCCCATGTACAAAGTCTTGCTGACTGTCACTAATTATTCCTTGCTTCTCTAAATATATGTAATTCCTGTCTCTCAGAATCCCCTTCAAAAACCTGCCCACCACTGACAGATTCACCAGTCTATAGTTACCAGGTTTCCCTTGCAGCCTTTCTTAAATTAAGGCACAACATTAGCCAACTTTCAGTCTTCTGGCACCTTACCAGGGGCTATAGACTTCATAAATATCTTCGCTAGAGGCCCCACAATTTCTTCTGTAGCTTCCCACAACATCAGATCAAGTTCTGGAAATGTATCTATCCTTGTTTTTGGAGACCTCCTCTTCTGTAATAGGCAATATTTACAAGATATCAATATTTATTTCCCTGAGTTCCCTAGCTTCCATATCTTTCTCCACAGTAAATACTGATGTGAAGTATTCATTTCATATCCTCCCATCTCCTGTAGTTCCACACAGAGATGACAACTTTGATCTTTAAGGAGTCCTACTCTCTCCCTGGTTGCTCTTTTGCTCTTAATGTGCTTGTAGAATCTCTTTGGATTATCCTTAACTTTACCTTCCAAGGCTATCTCATGTCCCCTTTTTTGCCAATCTGATTTCCCTCTTAAGAATGCCTCTACTCCTCTTATACTGTTCAAGAGATACCCTTGATCCCAGTTGTCTATACATCTGCCTCCTTCTTGTTCTTGACCAGAGCCTCAATATCTCTATTCATCCATTGTTCTCTACATCTAGCCTTCACTCTAACATGAACAGACTGCCTCTGAACTCTTGTTATCTCACTTTTGAAAGCTTCCAATTTACCAGTTGTCTCTTGTAAACAGTTTACCTCAGTCAACTTTTGAAAGTTCCTGTCTCATACCATTAAAATTGGCCTTACTGCAGGCCTGACTTGTTACATAAGGCCTATCCTTTTCCATAACTATTTTAAAACTACTTCTGATTATCACTGATCCCAAAGTGCTTCCCCACTAATGCTTCATACACTTGCCCTGCCTTATTTCCCAAGAGAAGGCCAGGTTTTGCTCCTTCTGTAGTAGGTACACCTACATATTGATAAAGAAAGTTTTCGTAAAGACATTTAACAAATTCCTCCCCATCCAAGCCTTTAACGCTATAGCAGCCCCAGTCTATGTTTGGAAAATCGAAATGCCCCGTTAGTGCAACTCTATTGTTTTTATACATACCTGAGATCTCTCTACATATTTGCTATTTAGTTTCCTGCTGACTATTGGGAGTCTGTAGTACAATTCCATCAAGGTGGTTATCCCCTAATTTCTGAGTTCCATCCATATAGCTTCACCTGACAATCCCTAGGAATATCCACATAAGTACAGCAGTAATATTTTCCCTAATCAAGAACACCCCTCCCCCCCTTGCCTCCATTTCTATCCATCCTATAGCATTTAAACTCCGGAACATTGAGCTGTCAGTGCTGTTCCTCTACCAGCCATGTTCTATAGTAGCAGTGATGTCCCACACCTATGTTCCCATATATGGCCTGAGTTCATCCACCTTACCTCATGCATTGAAATAAATGCAGTTTAATTCTGAGTTACCTTGTTCTCTGCCATTGCCTTGCCTGCCTTGTCTGATTAACCTGCTCTCTTTAACTTCTGAATCATCCTCTGCTTTCTCTCTATTCTCAGTACTAACTAGGTTCCCGCCACCTTCCCTCCATACTAGGCTAATACCTCCCGAGTACCACGAGCAAGTCTCTCCACTAGGATATTGGTCCACCTCCAGTTCAAGTGAAACCTATCCCTATAAGTATCCTTGGTATTTTTCAGAGGGGTCAAAAACCAGCTCCTGGTTCTGATTAGACAGGTTTGGTACAGAGATTAAACGGTATTGAGAGGTCTTTTTGTTCATATATAAACAGATAAGATGTCAGGCCAAAGTGGCCATGTTTTAGAAGTGACCTGTATAATGAAAGGGGACTGGTCAGCTCTCTATTTGAGCATGTCAATCCAGAACTCGTTAGGAGCTGTGTGGAAACAAACTCTGTCTCCTTCTGCCCTTCTAACTTCAACCTGTAAGCATTTGTTCCTTTTTTTAACTGTTTTATGAGGAGGTTTGCTTATTGAGACTGTTGTGTATATCCAGAACAAATCTAGTTTGGATAGATTGAGTTCTGTAGGGGTTCTTTATTCTGTTCTTTGTGTTTCATTGTGTAATTTTGTGAATAATTTTTTTTTGTCTGTTTTAAAACCTGGTAGTCAACCTCGGTAACTTACTCCTGGTAATTTTAACTGTACACTTACCGAAACAAATTGCAAAGTTATGGTCTGGGGCTGCCAGCTTAAAAATGTTTTGAGTAGTCTGGCCTAGTCCATAACAGATTGGCGCTCTTTGCAGGATTTTAAACAGTGAGTGATAGGTGCTAGTGTCTTTATTTAGGGTGTCGGTTTGGGTGGGTAGACAGAGCTTGGGATAGTAATGGCTTTTCTAGTTGTCAAAAAGTTTCTGGAAATGGATGCTGTGACTTTGGAAGTTTTACAAAAGGTGAATAAGACCAAGCTGCAGGAATTAGCAGACAAGCTGGAATTGGAACTGCCTGCTTCTGTGAGGAAAGTAGAAATAATTACACCAGTAGCTCAGCAATTAAACTTGCCAGAGAAACCATCAGAATCTATAGAGATGGCAAGAATTCAATTGCAAATGAAGCAGCTTAAGTTAACGATGGGAGGTAGGGAAAAGGCAGCAGAAATGAAACAGTCTAAGTTAAGATTAAAAGCAGAAGAGAGGGAAAAAGAGAGAGCAGTAGAGCAGAGAGAAAATGAGAGAGAGCTTTTGAACTTCAGAAACTGACACTTAAAAAGGAAAGTCAGCTTAAAGGCTGAAGGTAACTTTAGTGAGGAAGTAGTGTGAACTCATGTGGAAGAGCAGAGTTAAAACAGCAAGGTTAGCAGCTGAAGGGGCTGATGATTATGAGCTGGTCCATAAAACACGGTTTGGCTTCCAGACTCAATTTCAGTCCATGAGGGATAGAAATTGGGGCAAAGAGAATTCCTCACATGGAAAGGGAACGGTAGATCTCAGTGAAGATCATAAGGAGAACTTACCACACAGTAAAATAGAAACCCTTGAGGGGGACAAAGAAGTTAAAAAGCTCCAGTGTTTTCATTATGATAAAGTGGGCCACACAAAATTGCAGTGTTGGTGGGCTAGGAGAAAGCCAGATGTAGGAAAACCAGACAAGCTGGAAGTTTTGCTGGACTGGTAACAAAAAGCACAACTGCCTCAGAGTGTATAAGATGATCAGAGGTTGATTAAGGAGGAAGTGCCAGATCTGGTTAGAAATATACATGCAAGGGTAACGTTTATTCACATAGGCCAGGAGTAGCAGGTGAAGCGGTTACAATATTCAGGGACACAGGATCCTCTCAGTCTGTAATGCTGAATGATGAGGAGATATGCACTCCTGAAGTTCTATTGCCAGAAAAGTTACTGGTAACAGGAATTCATGGTGAGACAAAAAGTGCTCAGTTATGTAAAGTGAGGCTAAAGGGTCCAGAGAAGAGTGGAGAAATTGTGGTAGGAGTACTGGACAAACTCTTAGCTCCAGGAATACAATTTGTCCTTGCAAATGATATAGCTGATCCACTAATAGGCGTGCTGCCTGCTCTAGTTGAAAAGCCAATGTAGACGCAGGCAACTGAAGAAATGTATGATCTTTATTCAGGAATTTTTCCTGATTCCCAAGACCACAAAGGCACAAGCTGAAGCAGGAGAGATCAAAAGGCACAGATAATGAAGCTGACTTAGCTTTATCTGAGACTTCTTTAGATCAGATAAGTGGGACAGAACAGTAGCAAGTAGATAAACATGCAAGTATCTTTAGCTCTACTAAGCTTATCAAATCACAGCAGAAAGATGAGAACTTAAAACTGTTGTATCCAAAGGCATTTACAGAGAAGGAGTGTGAATGCATCCTTGTGTGTTATTACTTAACAAATTATGTCTTAATGAGGAAATGGAGACCATCACACATTCAAGCAGATGAAAAATGGGCAGAGATTCGTCAAATTGTTTTGCAAGTAGGGTATAGAAAGGAGGTGCCTGAACTACACAAGGATGTAGTTGAATTTTGCCAGACTTGTCATACATGTCAGCTAATTGGAAAACCATAGGCAGTAATAAAACCTACACCTTTAATACCTGTTCCAACATTTTAGGAACCTTCCACAAGAGTCTTGATTGATTGTGTGGGTCCCCTACCTCAAACAAAAAGTTGGAATAAGTATTTATTAACAATAATGGATGTGTAAACTAGATTTCCAGAGACAATCCCATTACACAACATCACAGCTAAAAGGGTTGTAGAAGAATTACTTAAGTTTTTTTTTAACTAGATACAGACTACCAATAGAGGTCCAGTCAGTTCAAGGATCAAACTTCACATCCAAACTATTCAAGGAAGTGAGAGAGGGAGTATGAGAGAGATGGCATCAAACACTAAAGACAATGTTGAAGGCTTATGGTCAGGATTATCCAGATGATTGGGATAAGGGAGTTCTGTTTGTACTTCTTGTGATCAGAGATGCACCGAATTAATCGACCAAATTCTGTCCATTTGAATTAATGTTTGGGCATGAAGTAAGAGGACCATTAAAATTGATTATGGAGAAATTAGTAAGTCAGAATTCAGAGACCACCCACTTGGCCTATGTGTCACATTTTAGAGAATGATTTAATAGAGCTGGAGAGTTGGCTAGACAGCATTGAGAAATATCACAGCAGATAATGAAACAGGAAGTGGATAAGAAATCATGAATTCATAATTTTACAATTGGGGATAAGTTATTGGTGTTACTTCCAGTAACAGGTGAGCCTTTAAAAGCAAGGCTTAGTGGACTGTATCAAATAGTGAGGAAATTGAGTGAGGTCAACTACTTGATAAGGACTCTAGACAGGAAGAAATCTCACAGAGTATGTCATGTGAATATGCTCAAAAGGTATTTTGATAGGGAAGGAAAGCAAGAGGAGAGGGTGTTAATGACTATAGCATAGAAGGAAGAACCAAGTTCAGAGGATTCTGAATTGGACATCTGTCGGAGAAATTTGCCCAGTAGGTTAGAGATCACAAAACACAGCTCTAAGTGAAATTGACAAACAGTTTATTGCAAGTGATATGGCTGGAGGAGAACACAGACCAGCTGACACAGAACTGACAATCTGCACAGAGAATTTGATTTCTCTTCCCAAAGCTGAGGATGAGACCAGTTTTATAGTAATGCTGCACAATGACACTGATTAAGAAATGGGAAACTACAATGTTTCTGGAAGTGGAGTAATTTAGTTGCAAGGATGCTAATTGGAAAACAGTTTATTGGATGAACGTCCTGTTCCTTCACACAATGCAACATCCTGACAGTATCATGGTTCCATTCATCTTACAGGAAGGTGTTAAAGTCTTTTCTGAAGTGGTGAGGTGCTTCCATTGTCCTGTGGTGTCTGTCTGTCTGTCTGTCCTGCTCCTTGTGTGGCCTTGGTGTTGCTGGGTTGTAAAACTGCCCTTAGGGCTTTGAGATCTCTGTCATGTCCATGGGAGCTTAAAGTGTATTCCATTATCTGCGTGCCGTCTGACCCAGTTTGTGAGCTGCTCAGGACTTCTGGGTGTCCTGGTACAATTTGGCCAATTTGCTTTTGTGCGCCTATCGTGAGTTAGCAAATCTTTTCCCACAACATTCCTCAAACCAAATTGGACAATGATGAAGTTGTCAAAAACTGGGATAAATTATTGAGTTACCTGTCACAAGAAAATTGAAATGACCTGAAAGAGTTATTACTATCACATGGAGAGAAATGTGGAAATAAACTGGGAAGTACTAACCTAATTTTGCATGATGTAGATGTAGGAGCTGCTGTTTCAATTAAGCAACATCCTTATAGGCATAACTCTCTAAAGTTGGCACAGGTTCAGAAGGAGATAGAGCGCATGTTCCAGGACAGCATAATCAAAGTGAGTTACAGTGACTGGAGCTCACCCATAGTCAGGACGCCAAAGCCAGATGGTACCCAATGGTTATGTGTAGACTATCACAAAGTCAACACCGTTACAAAGACTGATGCATATTCAATTCCATGGTTGGAGCACTGAGTCGAAAAGGTGGGACAAGCAACTTACATTTTGAAGTTGGACTTGCTCGGAGGCTAATGGCAAGTACCTCTGCCAGAGAGAGCAAAGGCAATGTCAGCTTTCATAACGCCCAATGGACCATATCGGTTCAAAGTCATGCCATTTGGTATGAAAAATGCTCCAGATACTTTTCAGAGACTGACTAATAAGGTAATTGCAGGATTACCCAACTGTGTGGTGTATATTGATGACCTGGTGATTTTTAATCACTCATTGAAGGAACACTTACAGCATTTATTGGACTTGTTCGATTGACTTTGGAAGGCAGGCTTGGTGGTAAACCTAGCTAAAAATGAACTTGCCAAAGCCCAAGTCACCTTCCTGGGCCGTGTTAATGAACATGGACAAATGGCCCCATGGGATGCAAAAATGAAAGTATTTGGGGGAATTTCCCACACCATCGACCAAAAAAAGCAGTACTACGGTTCCTGGGATTGAGTGGATCTTATCGAAAGTTTGTGCTGAACTTTAGCTCCACTCACTGAATTGTTATAAAAGGGGCAAGAAGTTTTATGGACAGCAGACGGTCAAAAGGCATTTGACAGCCGAAAAACTGTGTTAACCACTGCCCCAGTATTAGCCACACCAGATTACACGAAGCCTTTCAAAGTGGCTATCGATGCCAGTAATGTAGATGTCGGTGCAGTGCTCCTGCGGGAGGATGATGAGGGAATAGAAGGAACTATTGGGTAATCTTCTGGGAAGTTGAACGTTCATCAACAGAAATATTCAATGGTGGAGAAAGAGACTTTGACCTTGGTGTTGGTGTTACAACACTTCAGTGTCTGTATTAACAGCAATGCACCTGAGACAATCATATACACTGATCACAACCCATTGACATTTGTGGAAAAACTCAAGGATAAAAATGCCAGACTGTTTAGATGGAGCTTGTTGTTGCAACCATTCAATTTGACAATTGTCCATGTGGCAGGTCAGGAAAATGTGATTGCCGATGCGGTATCAAGACTCGAATGAGATCCGGAGGCATTCAGTGACAGGTGTGGCACGGCCTGCATTTGTATGTGGTTGTGCATGTTTGCATGTATCTAGTTAGTATAGTGTATATGTGTGTTTCAGATTACTAACCAGTTTGTTTTTGAAGAGTTTTAAAATGAAGCCATCTTTTGGTATTGATGGCTCTTTTTTTAAGGGGGGAGGTGTCATAAAGCTGGTCCCTTTTTTATAAAAGCTGTTCCTTTTCTCAAGGATGCTGTGTCCTTGTTTTCTTTTCAGAGGGGTCATACACCAGCTCCAAGGTCCGATTACACTGGTTTGGTACACCCATAGTCAGGACACCAAAGCCAGATGGTACCCAATGGTTATGTTTTTATTTATATGTAAACAGATTGAGTGAATCCTTAGAAGAGTATAAAGGTAGTAGGAGTATACTTAAGAGGTAAATCAGGAGGGCAAAAAGGAAACATGAGATAGCTTTGGCAAATAGAGTTAAGGAGAATCCAAAGGGTTTTTACAAATATATTAAAGACAAAAGAGTAACTAGGGAGAGAACAGGGCCCCTCAAAGATCAGCAAGGCAGCCTTTGTGTGGAGCAGCAGGAGATGGGGAAGATACTAAACGAGTATTTTGCATCAATATTTACTGAGGAAAAGGACATGGAAGATATATAATATAGGGAAATACAGGGTGATATCTTGAAAAATGTCCATATTACAGAGGAGGAAGTGCTGAATGTTTTGAAACGCATAAAAGTGGATAAATCCCCAGGACCTGATTAGGTGTACCCTAGAACTCTGTGGGAAGCTAAAGAAGTGATTGCTGGGCCTCTTCCTGAGATATTTGTATCATCAATAGTCACAGGTGAGGTGCCAGAAGACTGGAGGTTGGCTAACGTGGTGCCACTGTTTAAGAAGGACAAGCCAGGGAACTATAGACCAGTGAGCCTGACATTGGTGGTGAGCACGTTGTTGGAGGGAATTCTGAGGGACAGGATATACAGTAGCGCCTCGACATACGAACGACCCCATTCACGAACAAATCGGTTTACAAACGGGATTGTACATAAAACTTTGCTTCAACGTACGTACGAAATTCAAGGTACAAACGAAGATACGAATGCAAAAAGCCTGTGTGCAACCACGTGGTTTCATTGTTCTGCTTTGCTACGCACTTGTTGAACGCAAAAGCTCTCGGGCCCCACGTGATCTCATTCAGTTCGTCTTTGGCGCGTGCACTGTGAACTGCGTTCGTTCTTACATCCAAGTATTCTTACACTAACTGAACAATGAGAAAAATTGATTCAGTTCGTGAACCGGGTCCCGGAACGGATTAAGTTCGTAAGTCGAGGCACTGCTGTACATGTATTTGGAAAGGCAAGGACTGATTAAGGATAGTCAACATGGCTTTGTGCGTGGGAAATCATGTCTCACAAACTTGACTGAGTTTTTTGAAGAAGTCACAAAGTGGATTGATGAGATCAGAGTGCTAGATGTGATCTATATGGACTTCAGTGAGGCGTTTGACAAGGTTCCGCATGGGAAACTGGTTAGCAAGGTTAGATCTCATAGAATATAGGGAGACCTAGTCATTGGGATATAGAACTGGCTCAAAGGTAGAGACAGAGGATGGTGGTGGAGAGTTGTTTTTCAGACTGGAGGTCTGTGACCAGTGGAGTGCCACAAGGATTGGTGCTGGGTCTACTATTTTTCATCATTTAGATAAATGATTTGGATGTGAGCATAAGAGGCATAGTTAGTAAGTTTGCAGATGACACCAAAATTAGAGGTGTAGTGGACAGCGAAGAAAGTTACCTCAGTAACGACGGGATTTTGATCAGATGGGCCAATGGGCTGAGAAGTGGGAGATGGAGTTTAATTTAGATAAATGCAAGATGCTGCATTTTGGGAAAGCAAATCTTAGGAGGACTCATATACCTAATGGTAATGTCCTGGGGAGTATTGCAGAACAAAGAGATCTTGGAGTGCAAAATTCATAGCTCCTTGAAAGTGGAGTCACAGGTAGATAGGACAGTGAAGAAGGCGTTTGGTATGCTTTCCTTTATTGGTCAGAGTATTGAGTACAGGAGGTGGGAGGTCATGTTGCAGCTGTATAAGACATTGGTTAAGCCACTGCTGGAATATTGCATGCAATTCTGGTCTTCTTCCTATTAGAAAGATGTTGTGAAACATGAAAAGGTCCAGAAAAGATTTGCAAGGATTTTGCCAGGGTTGGAGGATTTGAGCTATAGGGAGAGGTTGAATAGGCTAGGGCTGTTTTCCCTGAAGGGTCAGAGACTGAGGGGTGACCTTACAGAGTTTATAAAATCATGAGGTGCATGGATAGGATAAATAGACAAAGTCTTTTCCCTGGGGTGGGGCAGTCCAGAACGAGAGGGCATAAGTTTAGGGTAAGGGGGAAAGAAATAAAAGAGATCTGAGGGGCAACTTCTTCATGCAGAGGGTGGTACATGTATGGAATGAGCTGCCAGAGGATGTGGTGGAGGCTGGTACAATTGCAGCATTTAAAAAGCATCTGGATGAGTATATGAATAGGAAGGGTTTGGAGGGATAAGGGCCAGGTGCTGGCTTTTGGGACGAGACTGGGTTGGGATATCTGGTCAGCATGGGCAAGTTGGACTGAAGGGTCTGTTTCCATGCTGTACATCTCTATGACTCTGTGAGATAAGATGTCAGGCCAAAGTGGCCATGTTTTAGAAGTGACCTGTATAATGAAAGGGGAGTGGTCAGCTCTCTAGCTGAGCATTTTAGTCCAGAACTAGTTAGGAGTTCAACAGTGAGCTGTGTGGAAACAAACTCCATTTCCCTCTCCTTCTGCCCTTCTAACTTCAACTTGTAAGCATTTGTTCCATTTTTTATTGTTTTTTTGAGGAGGTTTGTTTATTGGGACTGTTATGTCTATTCGGAACAGCATAATTAAGTCTAGTTTGAATAGATTGAGTTCTGTAGGGGTTATTTATTCTGTTCTTTGTGATTCGTTGTGTAATTTTGTGAATAAGTTTTTGTCTGCTTTAAAACCTGGTAGTCAACCTCGCTTACTCACTCCAGGTAATTTTACTGGAAAATTACTGAAACAAATTGCAAAGTTATTAGATTAGATTTTTTATTAGATTCCTTACAGTGTGGAAACAGGCCCTTTGGCCCAACCAGTCCATACTGACCCTCCGAAGAGTAACCTACCCAGACCCATTTCCCTCTGAGTAATGCACCTAGCACTATGGGCAATTTAGCATGGCCAATTCACCTGACCTGTTATGTTCTGGGCTACCTGCTTAAGAATGTTTTGAGTGGTCTGGCTCAGTCCATAACAGTTGTAACCTCCTATATAGCTTCCTATGTTCCTAAAAAAACTCATCCTTTTCCCTACCTATATCATTTGTACCAATGTATACAATTCTGTCTGCTCACTCTTCCCTTTAACAGTTTGCTGTAACCACTCTGAGATGTCCTCAATCCTGGCACCAGGCAAGTAACACATAATCCTGACCATCAGCATATTCGTGGCCGCAGAATCACCTGTTTCTGTGTCCATTTTCTTATTATCTTACATTAACGCATCATTCTCAATTTCTAAATGATCAACATACTTTAATTATACCTTTCCTTTTTAACTATCTGTAGAAACTCTTACACTACTAGCTACCTTCATCTCTTACTCTAATTTCTTCCTCCTGGATAGTCATATTTTGCCACCGTACTTATTCTGACCAATCATTTGACCTGCCGCATACCTTTGTTTAATTAGATGATCTTTCCTTTAGTTGATGCTTTTCCCAAATTATTTAGTTATCCACAGACATTAGGTCTTCTTTTAGAATATATTGTATTGTCTATATTCCTGGAGTATTTGTCACTGTGACGCAATTGATCGATCCCTAGTCTGGTATGCCACTTCACATCAGCTAGCTCATCTTCATGCCCACATAGTTACCCTTATTTACTTTAAAAATACAATCTTAGCCCCTTTCAAACTCCATGTAAAATTCAGTTACATTTTACTGTTGTTGCTATCTAGAGGTACCTTAACTCTGAGGTAATTCATTAATCCTGTCACTTTAGACAATACCAAATCTAATATAATCTGCTCTCTGGTCAGTTCTAAAACATGCTGCTCTAAGAAGCTATCTCAAAAGTACATATAACCTCCTCATCCAGGCTTCTACTGCCAATCTAATGTTTCCAACCCTGATTCTATGATCATTATCCCATTATTCCAAGCGTCCAATATTTCTGCTTATATTCTTTGCTCCCCGCCCCCCCCCCCCCCCCCCACCCCCACCCCCACCACCACCACCACCACCACCACCACCACCACCACCATTGTGGTTACTGTCAAAAGGCCTGTAGACCATTCCACTAGAAACCTCTTGTTTACTATTCCTTATCACCATCCAAACTGATTCTGTATTCCGACCTCCTGAACCTAAATCTTTTCTAACCATTGCACAATGTCATCCTGGATTAATTCCTCTACTACCGTTCTTCCTATTTTTCTTGAAAGTCATATCACCCTCAATACTCGGGTCTCAATCCTTCACATCTGCAATAATGTCTCCATTATGGCTACCAAATATTAGTTACTTTAATGTGCAATTTCTCTTTATCTAATCTGTCAATTCCTTTAATCATCTTAAGGTGTCATCTAGATTTTGTTTACCAAAATGCACTTCATAAACAAGGCTAAAGGCCTAGAACTTATATGCTGGCCCAGAAATTCTGATGTCCAGACAGTTATTGAAGCAACACAGACTGGAGTTGCCTTTTGGAAATCCTGACACTGCTGCTCCAAGGGAATTGGCTAGCTGGTGATAAATTCTGATTGACCATGACTTCCGTCTGGAACCTCCAAAATGCATCTCATAAAGTTCGGATTGCTATTACACTGTTGGGTCTTATCCTGTTGGACTGACATCTGTCTCTTAACCAATGACCCCAAACCCACTGACCCGACACCTACCTTCTGCCCTCGCCCAACATCTTCCATCCCCACACCCTACCAACGCAATCTCTGACACGCTCCCTTCACGATCTGGCAATCCCCCAACTCAACAGCTCCATTTCTGCCAGAAAAGAGATTCGGTCCTTGATCAAAATTTCAGGGTCAATGTAATGTGCATCTTTTAAAATAAAATTCAAAAATTATTTTTAAAACATGCTGCATCCACTAGTGGCCTCTAGGGGGAGATTTTTGTTCTGTCACTTTATGTTCTCCATTGCTATAAAACTGGTATAGAGCATCTGAAGCACCAGGAAATCTCTGTGCAAGTATTTAGACATTTCAGTGGCAGACTGGGGTATAAGCAGATAATAGAAAAGTAACAACTTGTAATAATTATACAGTATGTTTAATATAATAAAGGATATTATGAAACAAAATTTGATAGGAAGGAACCAACATAAGGAGGGGAGCTATAACATCGCTGGACTAGTAATCCAAACCTTGCCATGGCAACTGGTGGAACATAAGTACAATTAATTAATTCAAAAAATCTAGAAAGAAAATTAGTGTCAGTAAACAGTCTGTTATAGGTACCCATCTGACTCAGTAATGACCTTTAGGGAAGGAAGTCTTACCTAGTCTGCCTACATGTGACTCCAGCTCCACAACAATGTGGTCAACACTTAACTACCTGAAAGGTCATTTCAGTATGGGGAACCTAATCCTGTGAAAGAACAAAATAAAATATACAGGCAGATAACCAAAAGCAAGGTTTTAAAAAATACCTTAAGAGAGAAAAATGGAAATATGGAATTGAGAAGCAAAGCATTAATGAGGAAATTCCTTTGCTTAGGTCTAGACAGCTGAAAGCATGGCTACCAATGGTGGGTTAATAGACCAAAGTTGAGGTGCTCAAGAGATTAGCATTTCATTCTCTACAGACAAGACTTTAAGATGTGGCATCAATCCAAAGAAAGATGTACAATTTATTCAGATCTCCAAATTCTCCTGGAGAGAATTGAGGACAGGATCGATAGATTCTGACTGGACATGGTAATGAACCTTCCAGCTATAACATCTTTTTGGATGAATTACCTCAGATGAGTCCAAGGGGCTTACATAATTACCTTGTGATCTTGTGCTCTTCCAGTCATATTTTACACAGAGTTCTTAAAATATTGAATTGTTGAGTGCATAAGTGGCTATTGATGCAGAAACTTCAATGAAATTTATAAGGGAATTGGATAAGCATTTGAAAAGGAAGCATACAAAGGATTTGGAGAAAAGCCAAGAAACTAGAATTCCAGCAAACAACTCCAATAAAAGAATTTGCACTGATAAGAGGCATGATGCTGCTATTTCTGTAATTCTGAATTCAGTCAGCTCACAAGTTCTTCTTGGCTTTTATTAATTAGTGCTGTGCTGAAACCACCAGAGAATTTTACAAGTCTACACAAGGTGGGATCACAGCAGGAGTGGAGGTGTTGAAACAGGAGGTAAAGTGCAGGCAGCTTGTTAATTATAAAAAATTAAGATTAATTAAATACTTGCAAGTAGAGGGCATTTTGCTTCATTTGTTCATGGAATGTGGGCACCACAGGCTAGGTCAACATTGCATCTCCATCCCTAGTTGCCCTTGAGCACGTGATGGTGAGTTGCCTTTTTGAACCAGTGCAGACCAGTGCTGAAGGTAACTGCACAGTACTTCAGGGGAGGAAGTTTCAGAATTTTGATTCAGCAGGAGTAAAGGCTTGCCAATCTATTTCCAAGTCAAGATGGTGAACTCCTTTGAGGGAAACTTGCAGGTCGTGGTACTCCCAAGTAGCTGCCACCCTTGTCCTTCTAGTTAGTGGGGGTTGTATGACAATTACTTAGAGTCGTACAGCCATACAGAACAGAAACGCACCTTTCAGTCCAACTTGTCCATGCCGACCAGGTTTCCCAAACTAAGCTAGTCTCATTCCTACATTTGGCCTATTCCCCTCTAAACCTTTCCTATTCATGTACCTGTCCAAATATCTTTGAAATTTTTAAACTGTATATGCATTTACCACTTCCTTTGGCAATTCATTCCATATACGTACCACCATCTGTCTGACAACATTGGGCGGCACGGTGGCACAGTGGGCGGCACGGTGGCATAGTGGGCGGCACGGTGGCACAGTGGTTAGCACTGCTGCCTCACCGCGCCAGAGATCCGGGTTCAATTCCCGCCTCAGGCGACTGACTGTGTGGAGTTTGCACGTTCTCCCCGTGTCTGCGTGGGTTTCCTCCCACAGTCCAAAGATGTGCAGGTCAGGTGAATTGGCCATGCTAAAATTGCCTGTAGTGTTAGGTAAGGGGTAGATGTAGGGGTATGGGTGGGTTGCGCTTTGGCGGGGCGGTGTGGACTTGTTGGGCTGAAGGGCCTGTTTCCACACTGTAAGTAATCTAATCTAATCTAATTGCCCCTCAAGTCCCTTTTAAATCTTTCCCTTCTTACCTTATACCTATGGCCTTTAGTTTTGGACACCCTCCACCTGAGGGAAAAAGCCTTGACTATTCACCTTATCTAGGTCTCCCATGATTTTATAAACCTCTATCAGATCACCCCTTAACCTCCTATGTTCAAGGAAAAAAGGTGCCAGCTTATTCAGCCTCATCTTATAGATCAATTCCTGCAGTCATGATAATATCTTTGTAAATCTTTTCTGCACCCTTTTCAATTTAATAGCACCTTTCTTGCAGCAGGATGACAGAACTGTATGCAGAACTCCAAAAGTGGCCTCACCACAAAGGTTGCCACACTACAGGCAGGCTTAGAATACAAAACCCAGAACCCAATCACCTTCATACTTCTGCATGAATTACATTCTGGGCAGGAAGATCTAGCTTGAGCCTGTCTGTGAACTGACCATCATTGAGGATCTAAAATCTGGATTTAGGCTGTTGTCAGGAGCAACCATTTAATACATGCCTTTACTAACTTCAAAATGGCTTCTTAATGCAAGTAACTTAAAGAAACATAACAAAATGGCTTCTAGGCTGCAAACTAACAATTCTGTTTAAAATGGCACCTAACGCTGCTGAAAGCTGCATTCCTGAACTAATTGAAAGAGATTAGCAAACAATGTCTTCTTCATAGTATGAATTAACTAAGCAAGATATGACATTATTAAAGTATTCTAACTGGCCTTGGGATTCAGGTGGCTAGAGATAAAAACGTGCAAAACAAGTCAGTTCCCAGGAAATATCATTGTCTCAATTTTATGTCTATTTGTTATTTTACTTCATTTTATTGGACTAACTATGAAATTAAGGCTGTACTGTATGTTACGAGTCCTATAAAAGTTGTCTGTATTTTAAGAAGTACACAGTTCATTCAGGGTACACAGAGGTGCTTAACCCACGTGTTGCTGGATAACCTAAGCCCGGCCATCATAATAAAGTGCGAAATCTTGCTGAACCAGACCAAACTGCTCGTGTTTATTTGACCGGTCGCGGAACTGAGAGACCCCTCCTGGAGCTCGAGATCTTCATCATGACCAATTAAAAGACCTACACACTTTGCTGGAGTGGAATAGATATTCAGGCTTCAAGCTACCTGGTATAGACTCCAGGATCCCTACTTCCCTCTTCAGTGATCCTACTGGAGCTGCTGGGGCTCCTATTAAGCTGCTGCCACTTTGATTGAACCAGCACCTCTCGGGATAGGCAGTCTATTCAAGGGCTGCTGGATGTAAACTAAAGGGGGAAGACCCACTCAAGTCCAGCCATGTTGCTGATGGGCACTTCTGGCTGCTTTCTTTTCACAAAATTTATTCAGGGAGTGGGTGTCACTGGCTGAGACAGTGTTTGTTGGCCATCCCTAGTTATCCTGGAGAAGGGAGTGGTTAGTTGCCGATTTGAACTACTGCAGACAATGTGCAGTAGTTAGACTCACAGTATTTGTGGGAAAGACTTCTGGAATGACAACCCAGTGACACTGAAGGAACTGCAATATACTTCTATTAAGATAATGAATGGCTTGTCTAAACTACCTTGACACTGCAACCACTTTAGTAAAACTGTGCTTCATGTTTCAAAGTTATGGGTAGATTTTCTGAAGACTCACTAATGATGGTCAGTGTGGCTTTATGGTTAGAATTCTTGTGACTGGAATCAGAGATTTTAAATCCAACTTCACTTACTTGGGCTCAGAATGTAAGCTGGTATTCCCTCCCCCTCCCCTTTGGAGATATCATATTTAGAATCATAGAGTGAGTAAAACACAGAAGAAAGCTACTCAATCCCCTAAGCCTTGTGTCAGTTCAGAACTGCAAGAGCAACTCAGCTAGTCCCACTCAACTACCTCTTCCCTGTAGTCCTGCATCATTTCCCTTCAGGTAATTAACCAGTTTCTTTTGATTAAATGATTGAATCTGTCTCCATCACACTGTTAGGCAGTGCATTGCAGCTCCTAACTATACACAGCAAAGAGAATTATAGCATTACTCTGCATGTAGTTACCAATGCTGTGGTGTATTAGAGCTGTTATAGAGATGTCAAATCACATGGAACTGGAGCTTGGTTTTGTACAACTTCAAATAAATTATCTTTGCTTAACAAGTCTGTATATAGTGATGTTCAATGAAGCCTGGGTGTGTTCACTCACAAGTCTAGATCTCATCTACGACACTCCCTGCGTAAAATTATTTCTCTGCATGAGTCAGTAAACCAAGGTCTCATCTGCTCACTCAGGTAAATGTAAAAGATGCTATGGCATTATTTTTATGAAAAACAGGGGAGTTTATAGAATCTCTATAGTGTGGAAAGAGGCCATTCAGCCCATCAGGTAAACACCAATCCTTCAAAGAGCACTCTACATTTCGAATAGCCAACCCCCTGAATCTGCACATCTTTGGGAGGAAACCCACACAGACACAGGGAGAACATACAAACTCCACACAGAGAGTCACCCAAGGCTGGAATTGAACCTAGGCCCCTGGTGCTGCGAGGCAGTAGTGCTAGCCACTGAGCTGAAGTCTTCCTTGTTTCCGACTCAAAATTTATTCTCTCAAACAGCATCCCTTAGAAAACCTTATCTGGTCATTATCAGGTTGGTATTTGTGGGAACTCACTGTAAGTTGGCTGCATCATTTCCCTTCAGTAAGGCAGTGACTATAATTCAGAAGAAATGAATTGGCTGCAAAGTTCCTTGATGCTGTATGGTTCTGTGCATGCTGACACTTTGACTGCCCGTCCCGGAAGTTGCTGCCCTGCACCAACCTCAGTCTGTGCAGCGGCAGTAAAAATTAGAGGGAAAATAGATTAAGATGTCCTGTGGTTGTGAAAAGTACTTTAGAAATACAAATCCTTTATGTTTTCTGAGCCTCAAGAAATCATCTCTATATTACCCACAAATTTCTGCCCATTTCCTGTCAAGTGCTCCTGTTCTGTGCAGGAACTCTCCTGAAAAACTTGTCTTTTTGTTCTTTCACTTCAGTTTCTCATTCTGCTTTATTTTCAGATTTGAATTGCCTGAACTGAATTAGTATGGCAAGGAACACAAAATATCCTTTGTAAAGAAGGATTAGCATGAAGCAGTTTGAATAGGTTAATTCAGTCACTTAAATAATTTCAGTTCATGTTTACCCAGGAAATACTCAAACAAGACCTCAATCTTTAATCAGACTGTAAAGAAAGACTTTTGTTTATATAGTGCCTCTCAAGACAGGGCATTGCAGAGCTCTTTGCATGTTTTATATATTTGAAATATAGTCAATACTGAATCATGTGGAACAAATTTTGTATTAAATTCCACAAACTAGTTGATTCAATAAATGAACAGATTACTTATTTTGCATTCAGCTGAGAGGGCAGTCAGGACTTCATTTTAACATTTCATCCAAAAAAATAGTATCTGCAACTGTGCAGTATTCCCTCAGCATTCCTTCAAAACAGCAGTCAATCCCCAGCTGGACAGAGGAAATGCTTCAAGGCCTAACTGTTGAAATGCAGCATTCCCACCATCAGCTGGGAATCACTGGTCCAAGACTGTCCAAAGTGGAGGAAGAGCATCAAACATCTCGAGACTTGCCGTCAGGAAAAAGCAGGCAAGTCTCGGCAAAAAGCCAGGCAAAAATAATGAAAGGAACATGCTGCCACACTAACACCACACCCAGCCTTTCCCTCAACCACCTTCTACCCAAGTGGAACAAAGTCTGCAGTAGCTGCATCGGTCTGTACAGCCACCTACAGACTCACCCTGAGATTGGAAGAGAGTCATCCTCAACTGTGAAGGACCCCAATGGTGATCATGATTCCCTCAGCATTGCATGATATTATGAAATCATGCTTTGATGGGTACAAATCAACAACTGATCTTTTAGAGAGACCATTAAAACAATGACTGGATTGTCTAAACTATCCTGATACTGCAACCATTTTAGTAAAACTGTGCTTCATGTTTCAAAGTTATGGGTAGATTTTCTGAAGACTCGGTAATGATAGTCAGTGTTGACTTTACGGTTAGCACTCTTGTGACTGCAATCAGAAGTTTTAAATCCTACTTCACTAACACATGGGTTTCCTCCCACAGTTCAAAGATGTGCAGGTTCAGGGGGATAGCCATGGGAAATGCAGGGTTACTCGGAGAGTGTAAGATGCTCTTTAAAGGGTTTGTGCATACATGATGGGCTGAATTGCCTCTTTCCAACTGGAGGGATTCTATGAATATAAAAGTAGAAATGTACTTCTGAGGCTCCATAAAGTTCTGGTCAGACCACATTTGGAGTATGGAGGGCTTTTGCCCAAAACATCAATTCTCCTGCTCCACGGATGCTGCCTGACCTGCTGTGCTTTTCCAGCACCACACTCTCAACTCTGATCTCCAGCATCTGCAGTCCTCATTTTCCCATATCTCAGGAAGGATGTACTGGCCCTGGAGTGTCTTCAGAGGACGTTCACGGGAATGGTCCCAGGAATGAAAAGCTAAACAAATGAGCAAGGTTTGAGGACTCTGGGTTTATACTCGATGGAGTTTAGAAGGATGAGGGGGATCTAATTGAAACATACCGAACACTGAATGGCCTCGACAGAGTAGATTTTGGAACGATGTTTCCATCAGTAGGAGAGACTAGGACCCAAGGATACAGCCTTACAGTAAAGGGAAGACCTTTTAGAACGGAGATGAGGAGAAACTTCTTTAGCCAAAGAGTGGTGAATCTATGGAATTAATTACCATAGAAGTCTGCGGAGGCCGGGTCATTGAGAATATTTAAGTCTGAGAAAGATAGGTTCTTGAATATCAAGGGGATCAAGGGTTACTGCAAGAAAGCAGGAGAATGAGGATGAGAAACTTATCAGCCATGATTAAGTGGCCTAACTTCTGCTCCTATGTCTTGTGGTCTCAAACCCCATTTCAATTACTTGGAATCACAGTCAAAGATGGCCATGCATTAAGCATCACATTCTAATTCCAAATCCATTGAAATGGAAACTAGAGACAGAATCTTACAAAGATGTGAATAATGTGGACAATGTTGAGATTTTGAAATCCAGCAAAGGCTATCTCGGTGGTAGGTGCATTCGCTTCATCTTCTATGCTTTTGTTGAGCGGCATGGTGAGCTTCTCTTTAGGCAGCAGCAAGTTCCCATTTAAGCAGATTACAGCTTATTAAAGCCACAAACCACCTTATTAATATTCAGCTTACTATCTTCCTAACACATCAAACAAACTAGATGTCAAGAAATCATGACCTGAAAGTAGGAGTGGGCACCTGGTGACTTCAGATTACCAATTACTCCAAAGGGCCTCATATTGGACACTGGGCCACAACAGCTCAGAGCATGCTACTTGGTCACTGGCTATATGTGCCCCATGTTCATGAATATTGGCGTCTGACATGTGCCAGCCTCCAAGAAGCATCATGGTACATCTCTGATCCACTTGTAGTACACTTTTATATTTGAATGCTGCACCAGCAACTGTTATTGTAATGGTGAAGCAAGGGCACTGTGCACTCAGGGACATGCACCCAGTGCACAGAGTGGACCAAGCTGCATCCCTAGGCTCTTCACTTGCTGTCATAGAGCTCACTCACTCTCAGCTTGCCTGGATGCTCACAATATCCTTGCTAAACATTGATATGATTTGCCGTGCCTTTGGGCACTTTACCCCTCAGCCTGAGATACTGGGCTCATATTACTTTAAGAGTGGTGCTGGAAAAGCACAGCAGGTCGGGCAACAATCGAAGAGCAGGAAATTTCCTGATGAAGGGCTTTTGCCCGAAACATCGATTTTCCTGCTCCTCGGATACTGCCTGACCTGCTGCGCTTTTCCAGCACCACTCTAATCTCCAGCATCTGCAGTACCCACTTCTGCCTTACATTACTTTAATCTTGCCGTGCCATGGTTGTCAGCAGACCTCAAATAGAATTCAGAATAAGGTAGGTAAACTGATGGCCCAAATTCAAGTAAATGAATATTATCTCATAGTCATTACAGAAACATGATTACAAGGAGATCAAAACTAGGCACTTAACACTGGGAGATATTTAACCTTTCAGAGAGACAGGAGGGATGGAAAAGATGGTGGCATAACACTGTTAATAAGAAATGAAATGACTTGTGAAGGACAATCTAGGCTCAGAAGATGTGGATTTGGGTAGATATAAAACAGCAAGGGAAAGAAGACAGTGGTAACAGTAATGTACAGAGTCCTCCAAACAGTAGCCACTCTGTAGGAAAGTCTATAAAACAATAAATAGAAGGAGCATGTAAAAAGTATAGCGTAATAATTATAGGTGACTTTAATCTTCATGTTGATTGTGTTAATTGAATTGGAAAATTTGGCTATAACAAAAAATTCATGGAATGTATTAGGTGTAGTTTCTCGAGCGGTATGTCATGGGGCCAGCCAGCGAGCAGTCTGCCTCAGATCCGGTGATGAGTAATGGGGCAGGTTTAATAAATAACCTCAGAGTAAAATTTCCCCTAGAAAGTAGTGATCTAGGGTGGCACAGTGGCTCAGTGGTTAGCACTGTTGCCTCACAGAGCCAGGGACCCTCGTTCGATTCTAGCCTCAGGCGACTGTATGGAGTTTGCACATTCTCCCCATGTCCGCGTGGATTTCCTCTGGGTGCTCCAGTTTCCTTCCACAATCCAAACATGTACAAGTTAAGTAAATTGGTCATGCTAAGTTGCCCATAGTGTTCAGGGATCTGTAGGTTAGTCAGGGGTAAATGTAGAGTAGTAGGGAATCGGTCTGAATGGGTTACTCTTCGGTGGGTCAGTGTGGACGCTGGGCCAAAGGGCCTGTTTTCCACACTGCATGGATTCTCTGATAACATGATAGATTTTAATATTCCGTTTGAGAGTGAGAAACAAGGGTCGAAAACAATTGTGTTCAACTGAAATAAAGAGAATTACAATGAAATAAGGATAGTGTTAGCTAAAGTGGTTAGATTAGCAGGAATGACAGTAAGCAAGCAATGGCAAACATTTAAGGAAAAATGTAAACCAGTAAGGAGGAAAGGTTCTAAGAGAGTGACACTCCTCTTCAAAAAGGGAAGAAGCTGAAAAGTGTGGAATTATAGGCTGATTAGCCTAACATCTATTGTTGGAAACGTTTTGGAAAAGGTTTCCTTACTAAGGAAGCATTAGCTGAACATTTGGCAAATCATAATCTAATCAAGCAGATCAGGCATGGCTTCATGAAAGGGAAATCATGTCTGACTAATTTATTAGAGATTTTGACGAAGTCTGAATCAGAGTGGATCGAGGGTAACCAGTAGACGTGTTGTATTTAGACTCCAGAAGGCATTGGCTAACATTCATCACAAAAAGTTAAGTTATAAGATAAATATTCCATAGTATTGAAAGTAGTATATTAGCATAGACAGAGAATTGACTAATGGACATAAAACAGATAATGGGGATAAGGGGTTCTTTTTGAGGTTGATGACCTGGAACCAGTATGGTTCCACAGGGATCAGTGCTGAAATGTCAACTATTTAGAATATATATTAATGACTTTGAGGAAGCAAGTGAATGTACTGTTGCCAAATTTGAAGAAGACGCATTTACAGGTGGAAAGGCAGGTTGTGAGAGAGATACAAGCAAGTTACAGAGAGATATTGCTAGGTTATCTGTCTAGGCAGCAAGTTAGTGAATGGAATATAATGTGGAAAAATATAAAGTTATTCATTTTGGAAGGGAGAACAGAAGAAGAGTATCAGGTAACCAGAGAGAAACTGTAAAAAGTTGAAACACAAGGTGAATTGGAGGCATTTGTGTATGAAACACAGAAACCTAGCACTCAAGTGCAGCAGATAATCAGGAAGGCTAAGGGAATGTTGGCCCTTATTTCAAAAAGGTTAGACTATCAGAGTAGGGAAATCTTACTGCAACTGCACAAGGTTCTGGTGAAACCATATCTGGAGTACTGTGAGCAGTTTTGGTCCACTTAGAGTCAGAGAGTCATAGAGATGTACAGCAAGGAAACAGAACCTTCGGTCCAACCCATCCATGCCAACCAGATATCCCAACCAAATGTAGTCCCACCTGTCAGCACCCATCCCATATCCCTCCAAATCCTTCCTATTCATATACCCATCCAAATGCCTCTTAAATGTTGCAATTGTACCAGCCTCCACTACATCCTCTGGCAGCTCATTCCATACACATACCACCTCTGCGTGAAAAGGTTGCCCCTTAGGTCTCTTTTATATCTTTCCCCTCTCATTCTAAATCTATGCCCTCTAGTTCTGGACTCCCCAACTCCAGGGAAAACGCTTTGTCTATTTACCCTATCCATGCCCCTCATAATTTTGTAAACCTCTATAAGGTCTCCCCTCAGCCTCCAACCGTCCAGGGATAAAATCCCCAGCCTGTCCAGCCTCTCCGTATAGCTCAGATCCTCCAACCCTGGCAACATCCTTTCTTTAAGGAAAAGATATTATTTTGTGGAGGCAGTTCAGAGAAGGTTTACAAAGATGATTCCCTGATATGGAGGAATTGTCTTATGAACACAGGGATTAAACAGGTTTACTCACTGGCATTTAGAAGAATGAGAGGTGGTCTCATTGAACTGTTTAGGATTCTTAATGACTTGACAGGGTAAAGGCTTAGAGGATATTTCCCCTCATGAGAAACAGAGGGTATAGGCCTCAGGATTAAGGGAAGCAAGCAGGAATTTCTTCTCTCAGAGGGTTGAGAGTGTTTGGAACTCCTTGTCCCAGACAGCTGTGTGAGCAGAGTCCTTGTATATACTTAAGGCTGAGATAGATAGATTCTTGTTCAGTAGGGGAATCAAGGGTGATGGGAAAGGCAGGAAAGTGGATGTGAGGGGTGTTGGATCAGCTATGATTCTATTGAATGGCAGAGCAAGGTTAAGGGGCCAAATAGCCCACTCCTGTTCCTATTTTTTATGATCTTACAGTCAAACAAGTCAAAGGAGATAAGCTTTGCACCCAGCACAGTAAGTCAAGGGAAGACTCAGACACCAGTGCAGGAACTTGGTATTAGTGACACAACTGCTAAGCTCATCAGAGTCAGGATCCTATCTACATAAGGAAGAGATAAATGTCGGGCAGCACAATGCCCACCGTGACCCATTCTGCCATATTGTGAGCTGTTTTCATCTTAGAACGAGATAGGCAGGTCTTAAGAGAGTTGAAAGTAAGTGTGTCATAGCTGTCACCTTTGGGGCAGGTAAGGAAGTGACATGCTTGAGTGAATGAGTAGACATTGCAGATGACATGCAGTGTTAGTGGTGTCAGGGTTGGGTGGGTGAGAGCAAGGGACGAAAAATGTTGCAGGCAATGGTGAGAGTGGTAGAGCACAGCCTTTGGTGGCAAGTGGGTGCAGTTGCAGAACTCGACTGTTGCAGAACATTGAAGAGAAGATACTTAACCTGGTGAGATGGATAAGGTCATTAGCTTTTTTTCTCACACTGTTGGACGTTTCCCCAGATAGCTGACACTGCATTAACCCAGGTGGTAAACTCAGACCAGGCTGACATAATCTGCATGTGATCTCTACTGCCAGTCCCCAGGGAAGAGGAAGTCCAGCCTCTGCATTACCTCATGCAGCAGGACCTCTGGGTTCCTGGCTGGAAAGTGGACAATTTTTCCAGGTTGAGGGCAGATGTCAAAAACCATGCAGGGCAGCTCTAGACTGATAGTGTTTGACTAGGTGCACAGTGGGCTTTTAAAGATAGCACAGGCACAAGTGATGCCAGTCTTTCAATGGACATGTACTGAGTGAGGAATTATTCAGGAATGGCGCACGATAATATGGGGCTGGAATCAGCTATGAGGGATGTCATGGTGGAGGGCTAAATATTAGACACAGTTCTGAAGAAAAGTCATACTGGAATTTAAATGTTAACTCTGTTTCTCTCTCCAGAGATGCTGCTGGACTTGTTGAGTTTTTTCAGCACTTTCTGTTGCTATTTCAGATCTCCAGGATCAGCTGTACTTTATCTCTACATTAGACTTAACAAATTGGACAATGGAATGCCTGCTATGGAAGGAATTTATCAAATCTTCATCTAATCCTGTAAACCGCACAGCTGGAATTCAATGTACAACTATCATATTTGGGGTAACTGAGTAGTTGGAGAGAGGGGCATGTGACAAGTTAGTTACTCCTTTATTTCATAACTTGTTTTCTCTGCAAAGGCAGAAATTTTAAAAAGGAGGTCCTCAAGGATAATAATATCTGGATTACTCCTGGTGCTACAAGCTAGTGAGGATGGGAAGAGGATGATAGAACTGATAAATGATTGGCTGAGAAGCTGGTGCAGGGGAGAAGGGTTCACATTGTTGAATCATTGGAATTTCTTCTGGGATAGAAGTGACCTGTACAAGAAGGACGAATTGCACCTGAATTGGAAAGGGACTAATTTACTGGCAAGGAGATTTGCTAGAGCTGCTCAGGAGGATTTAAACTAGTAAGGTGGTGGGGTAGGACCCAGGGAGGTAGTGAGGAAAGAGACCAGTCTGAGACTGGGACTATTGGGAAAGGCAGCAAATTAAATAGACAGGACAGGCAGGGACAAAGCAGAGAACAAGGTAAATTAAACTGCATTTATTTCAATGCAAGAGGCCTAACAGGGAAGGCAGATGAGCTCAGGGCATGGTTGGGAACATGGGACTAAAATATCATAACACTTACAGAGACATGACTCAGGGATGGACAGGACTGGCAGCTTAATGTTACAGGATACAAATGTAATACGAAGGATAGAAAGAAAGGAAGGGGAGTCACATTTCTGATAAAGGATATTCTGAGAAATATCCTCCTGTACTTAGGGAGGATATTTCTCGGAACATGTCCAGGGAAGTTATTTGGGTGGAACTGAGAAATAAGAAACTGATGATCACCTTATCGGGATGGTACTATAGATCCCCCCAGTAGTCAGCAGAAAATTGAGGAACAAATTTGTCAGGAGACCTCAGTTACCTGAATAGCAGGGTGGTTATGGCAGGGGATTTTAACTTTCTGAACATAGTCTGGTACTGCCATTGTGTTAAGGGTTTAGATGGAGAGGAATCTGTTACGTGTGTACAAGAAAGTTTTCTGATACACTATGTGGATGTACATACTACAGAAGGTGGAAAACCTGACCTACACTTGGGAAATAAGGCAGGGCAAGTAACTGAGGTGTCAGTGGGAGAGCACTTTGGGGCCAGTGACCATAATTCTATTAGTTTTAAATAATGATGGAAAAGGATAGACCAGATCTAAAAGTTGAAATTCTAATTTGGAGGAAGGCCAATTTTGATGGTACTAAGCAAGAACTTTTAAAAGTTGATTGGGGAGAAGTTAGCCTGTTAGGCCTCTTGCATTAAAAAAGTTAAGGAGAATCCAAAGGGATTTTATAAATACATTAACGACAAAAGGGTAACTAAGGAGAGAATAGGACTCCAAAGATCAGCAAGGCAGCCTATGTGTAAAACTGCAGGAGATGGGGAAGATACTAAACAAGTACTTTGCATCAGTGTTTACTGTGGAGAAGGACATAGAAGATAGAGAATGTGGAGAAATAGATGATGACATCTTGAAGAATGTCCATATTATAGAGGAGTAGGTGTTGGCTGTCTTGAAATACATAAAGGTAGATAAATCCCCAGGACTTGATCCTAGAACTCTGTGGGAAACTAGAGAAGTGATTGCTGGCCCCTTGCTGAGATATTTGGATCATCGATAGTGAAAGGTGAGGTGCCAGAAAATTGGAGGTTGGTTAACATGGTGCCACTATTTAAGAAAGGTGGTAAGGACAAGCTAGGGAACTATGGACCAGTGAGCCTGACATCGATGGTGAGCAAGTTGTTGGAATCCTGAGGGACAGGATTTATATGGATTTGGTTGGGCAAAGACTGATTAGGCAGAGTCAAAATGGCTTTGTGTATGGGAAATCATGGATTGCTTTTCAGACTGGAGGTCTGTGACCAGTGTGTGCCACCAGGATCAGTGCTGGGTTCACTGCTTTTCATCATTTATATAAACAATTTGAATGTGAATATAGGAGGCATAGTTAGTAAGTTTGCAGATGACACCAAAATTGGAGGTGTAGTGGACAGTGAAGAAGGCCAAATCAGAGTGCAATGGAATCTTGATCAGATGGGCCAATGGGCTAAGGAGTGGCAGATGGAGTTTAATCTAGATAAATGTGAAGTGCTGCATTTTGTAAAGGCAAATCAGGGCAGGACTTATACACTTAATGGTAAGGTCCTGGGGAGTGTTGATGAACAAAGACACCTTGGAGTGCATTCATTTTCCTTGAAAGTGGAATCTCAGGTCGATAGGGTAATGAAGAAGGCATTTATTATGCTTTCCTTCATTGGTCAGAGCATTTAGTATAGCAGGTGGGAGGTCATGTTGCGGATGTATAGGACATTGGTTTGACCACTTTTGGAATATGGTGTACAATTATGGTCTCCCACCTATCAGAAGGATGTTGTGAAACATGAAAGGATTCAGAAAAGATTTACAAGGATGTTGCCAGGTTTTGAGGGTTTGAACTATAGGGAGAGGCTGAATAGGCTGGAGCTGTTTTTCCTGGAAGGTCAGAGGCTGAGGGGTGATCTTACAGAGGTTTATAAAATCATGAGGGGCATGGACAGAGTAAATAGACAAGATATTTTTCCTGGTTGGGGAAGTCCAGGTTTAGGGTGAGAGGGGAAAGATTTAAAAGGGACCTAAGGATCAACTTTTTCACACAGGGGATGGTGCGTATATGAAATGAGCTGCCAGAGGAAGTAGTGGTGACTGGTACAATTACAACTTTTAAAAAGCATCTGTATGCATATATGAATAGGAAGGGTTTAGAGAGATATGGGCCAAGTGCTGGCAAATGGGACTAGATTAATTTGAGATATCTGTTCGGCATGGAACAGTTAGACCAAAGATTCTGTTTCCATACTGTACATCTCTATGATGATATGATTCTATGGAGTTAAAAATCGCACAACGCCAGGTTATAGTCCAGCAGGTTTAATTGGAAGCACACTAGCTTTCCAATTAAACCTGTTGGACTATAACCTGGTGTTGTGTGATTTTTAACTTTGTACACCCCAGTCCAACACCGGCATCTCCAAATCATGATTCTATGGAACTTTCTTTCTCCTTATAACTTGAAAATTTCTCACCCTGCTTGCTATTTTTTTGACTCTAAGTGTGCCGAAACAGATTTTTTAAAAAGCACTCAACCCAGAAACTGTTATCTTCAAACAACCAGATAAATCATTTGACGACATCTTTTCTAAACCACCCTGATGCTGACTTCAGAAGGACATCCGAGCTCAACATGAAGTCAGCCAAGTCACTGATCTTCAAGATTTTTAAAATTATTGTTAATGTTCTTTATATTCCATTTTATTTTACTTGACCTTATATTGCTTAACCTAATTCTGTTGCTCGATCATTTACTTTTGTGTGAACTCTGAGTATGTCTGTGAAAGAGGAACATTTTCTTATTTTTCTGAATCATGTTAATTACAACAATTGTTATTCTCTACAAAAGCAAATTACTGCGGATGTTGGAATGTGAAACCAAAAGAGAAAATGCTGGAAAATCTCAGCAGGTCTGGTAGCATCTGTAAGGAGAGAAAAGGGCTGACGTTTCGAGTCTAACTGACCCTTCGTCAAAGTTATTCTCTTAGAGTCATAGAGTCATAGAGATGTACAGCATGGAAACAGACCCTTCGGTCCACACTGTCCATGCCGACCAGATATCCCAACCCAATCTAGTCCCATGTGCCAGCACCCGGCTCATATCCCTCCAAACCCTTCCTATTCATATACCCATCCAAATGCCTCTTAAATGTTGCAATTGTACCAGCCTCCACCACATCCTCTGGCAGCTCATTCCATACACGTACCACCCTCCGCGTGAAAAAGTAGCCCCTGAGGTCTCTTTTATATCTTTCCCTTCTCACCCTAAACCTATGCCCTCTAGTTCTAGACTCCCCGGCCCCAGGGAAAAGACTTTGTCTATTTATCCTATCCATGCCCCTCATAATTTTGTAAACCTCCATAAGGTCACCCCTCAGCCTCCGATGCTCCAGGGAAAACAGCCCCAGCCTGTACAGCCTCTCCCTATAGCTCAAATCCTCCAACCCTGGCAACATCCTTGTAAATCTTTTCTGAACCTTTTTAAGTTTCGCAATATCTTTCCAATAGGAAGGAGACCAGAATTGCAAACAATATTCCAACAGTGGCCTAACCAATGTCCTGTACAGCCGCAACATGACCTCCCAACTCCTGTACTCAATACACTGACCAATAAAGGAAAGCATACCAAACGCCTTCTTCGCTATCCTATCTACCTGCGACTCCACTTTCAAGGAGCTATGAACCCGCACTCCAAGGTCTCTTTGTTCAGCAACACTCCCTAGGACCTTACCATTAAGTATATAAGTCCTGCTAAGATTTGCTTGCTCAAAATGCAGCACCTCGCATTTATCTGAATTAAACTCCATCTGCCACTTCTCAGCCCATTGGCCCATCTGGTCCAGATCCTGTTGTAATCTGAGGTAACTCTCTTCACTGTCCATTACACCTCCAATTTTGGTGTCATCTGCAAACTTACAAACTGTACCTCTTATGCTCGCATCCAAATCATTTATGTAAATGACAAAAAGTAGAGGACCCAGCATCGATCCTTGTGGCACTCCACTGGTCACAGACCTCCAGTCTGAAAAACCACCATTCTCCACCACCCTCTGTCTTCTACCTTTGAGCCAGTTCTGTATCCAACTGGCTAATTCTCCCTGTATTCCGTGAGATCTAACCTTGCTAATCAGTCTCCCATGGGGAACCTTGTCGAATGCCTTACTGAAGTCCATATAGATCACATCTACTGCTCTGCCCTCATCAATCTTCTTTGTTACCTCTTCAAAAAAACTCAATCAAGTTTGAGAGACATGATTTCCTACGCACAAAGCCATGTTGACTATCCCTAATCAGTCCTTGCCTTTCCAAATACATGTACATCCTGTCCCTCAGGATTCCCTCCAACAACTTGACCACCACCGACGTCAGGCTCACTGGTCTATAGTTCCCTGGCTTGTCTTTACCATCCTTCTTAAACAGTAGCATACGTTTGCCAACCTCCAGTCTTCTGGCACCTCACCTGTGACTATCGATGATACAAATATCTCAGCAAGAGGCCCAGTAATCACTGCTCTAGCTTTCCACAGAGTTCTCGGGTACACCTGATCAGGTCCTGGGGATTTATCCACCTTTAAACGTTTCAAGACATCCAGCACTTCCTCCTCTGTAATCTGGACATTTTGCAAGATGTCACCATCTATTTCCCTACAGTCTATATCTTCCATATCCTTTTCCACAGTAAATACCGATACAAAATATTCATTTAGTATCTCCCCCATTTTCTGTGGCTCCACACAAAGGCCGCCTTGCTAATCTTTGAGGGGCTCTATTCTCTCCCTAGTTACCCTTTTGTCCTTTATATATTTGTAAAGACCCTTTGGATTCTCCTTAATTCTATTTGCCAAAGCTATCTCATGTCCCAGTTTTTCCCCTCCTGTTTCCCTCTTAATTATACTCCTACTTCCCTTATACTCTTCTAAGGATTCACTCGATCTATCCTGTCTATACCTGACATATGCTTACTTCCTTTTCTTAACCAAACCTTCAATTTCTTTAGTCATCCAGCATTCCCTATACCTACCAGCCTTCCCTTTCACCCTGACAGGAATATACTTTCTCTGGATTCTTGTTATCTCATTTCTGAAGGCTTCCCATTTTCCATCTGTCCCTTACCTGCAAACATCTGCCCCCAATCAGCTTTTGAAAGTTCTTGCCTAATACCATCAAAATTGGCCTTTCTCCAATTTAGAACTTCAACTTTTAGATTTGGTCTATCCTTTTCCATCACTATTTTAAAACGAATAGAAATATGGTCGCTGGCCCCAATGTGCTCCCCCACTGACAACTCAGTCACCTGCCCTGCCTTATTTCCCAACAGTAGGTCAAGTTTTGCACCTTCTCTAGTAGATACATCTACATACTGAATCAGAAAATTGTCTTGTACGCACTTAAGAAATTCATCTCCATCTAAACCTTTAATACTATGGCAGTCCCAGTCGATGTTTGGAAAGTTAAAATCCCCTACCATAACTAGACTACTTTTCTTACAGTTAGCTGAGATCTCCTTACAAGTTTGTTTCTCAATTTCCCTCTGACTATTGGGGAGTCTATAATACAATCCCAATAAGGTAATCATCCCTTTCTTATTTCTCAGTTCCACCCAAATAACTTCCCTGGATGTATTTCCGGGAATATCCTCCCTCAGCACAGTTGTAATGCTATCTCTTATCAAAAATGCCACTCCACCTCCTCTCTTGCCTCCCTTTCTATCCTTCCTGTAGCATTTGTTTCCTGGAACATTAAGCTGCCAGTCCTGCCCATCCCTGAGCTATGTTTCTGTAATTGCTATGATATCCCATTCCCATGTTCCTAACCATGCACTGAGTTCATCTGCCTTCCCAGTTAGGCCCCTTGCATTGAAATAAATGCAGTTTAATTTATTAGCCCTACCTTGTCCCTACCTGCCCTGACTGTTTGACTCACTTCTGTTCTCAGCTGTACCCATCTCAGATCAATCTCATTCCTCACTATCTCCCTGGGTCCCCCCCCCCCCCCCACCTTACTAGTTTAAATCCTCCCAAGCAGTTCTAGCAAATTTCCCTGCCAGTATATTAGTCCCCTTCCAATTTAGGTGCAATCCATCCTTCTTGCACAGGTCACTTCTGCCCCAAAAGAGATTCCAATGATCCAAAAATGTGAATCCTTCTCCCATACACCAGCTCCTCAGCCATGCATTCATCTGCTCTATCCTCCTATTCCTGCCTTCACTAGCTCGTAGCACTGGAAGCAATCCATATTACTACCCTTGAGGACCTCCTTTTTAAATTTCTGCCTAAATCTCTGTAATCTCCCTTCAGAATCTCAGTCTTTTCCCTTCCTATGACGTTGGTTCCAATATGGACAATGACCTCCTGCTGGCCCCTCTCCCCCATGAGAACATTCTGCACCCTCTCTGAGACATCCTTGATCCTGGCACCAGGGAAACAACACACCATTCTGCTTTTTCTCTGCTGGCCACAGAAACGTCTATCTGTACCTCGGACTACAGACTCCCCTAACACAATTGATCTCTTGTAAGCCAACGTACCCCTCGTTGCATTAGAGCCAGTCTCAATATCAGAAACTTGGCTGTTCGTGCGACGTTCCCCTGAGAATCCATCACCCCCTACATTTTCCAAAACAGCATACCTGTTTGAAATGGGTATATCCACAAAAGACTCCTGCACTAGCTGCCTACCTCTCTTACCCTTCCTGGAGTTAACCTATCTATTCTTCTTAAGAAACTCAAGAAACCTACCTGTGTCTTTTGTAATGATACATCAACAATTAAGCATTCACTGAATCATGATCATAACCTTCTCATAGAAGTAAAAAATTTTTTTAAATCTATTGCAGTCAAATGAGTGGAAAACTAGAAAACCACTCTCCCTGTTCTCATCTAGTCAGTTATACATGACAGCCTGGATAATGTACACAGCCTTTCTGACTCAGTGAGGACAATTTATCTACTGAACCAGGCTGATGAAGCTTGGTATTCGCACTTGATTCACAAAATAAGTTAGACCACTCTCAGAGTTTGTTTGGCCTGTGGGTTGTGTGGTCTCAATGTTTGTATCAAGGCTTTACCAATAAATCTCTGGTTTTATCACCTCATGTACACGTTGTAATGGCCTAGGATGGCCATGAAAAGGGTTTCACATCAAGACAAGCTGCCCTATGGAATGTCATCTACTTTGCCAGGCTCCTTTGATCAACTGTTAAGGGTAATGTGAAATTGAGGCTAGCAACCAGGTACACAAGGACATGTGACTAAAGTTTAGGAGCTCCCATTGGTTGTCAGTAAGGTTCTGACAAGGTTTTCATTTGGGTTCCTGTTCTGTTTTCAGTAGAAATGTCAGACCAAAATTCCCAGTAATCCCTTTGCCATTGTGACATATAGCTATGTAATCAACAGTATTAAATGATATTATTTACCAGAACCACTGTTGTAAAATGGAATTCAATGAATGTGGAATTCCCCAAGAATATCTGCCATTAATTATTTAACTTGGAAAATCCCCAGAAGCATTTCAAATGAAATGAATGATATTGCACAGATAGTCTTAAATGTGTAGCAAACAATAATGAGAAAAATGATAAGTGAACTTGCATCTGATGTTTGTTGAGGGAGCAATGTTGGTCAGCTGACCAGAAGCCCTACTCTTTTTCAAAAGGTGCTGGGGGAATTTATCTGATGGAAGAGTTCAACACTTCATTCTAAGAATAACAACTTGGACTGTTGCGTGCTTACTAGAATTAGTAGCCAGCTCTAGTGGCTCTAGGGGAGGTGTCCTCAAGCTGCAGAAATGATTTTCAACGTTAAGCAGCTAAACAGGTCCGCCACAGACTACAGAAGACACAAAACAGAACTGAAATCACTTGACATTGGAGAAATGCCAAAACCTACTTTAAACTTCTGCTTTCTTTCCCCAAGTGATATTCCACCAAAATACATTTACCTTAAATCTGTCTTCACAACAAGTTTTCCCTTTTAAAACCTTTTATAACTTTCTACTCAATTTACCCTCACATTTTCTGCCATAATGAGAACAATCACTGATGTCTCCACATAACTGAAGTCTAACCTGTCCCCTATCATACCAGTAAATCTCTTCTACACATTCTCTGAGCTTTGTCATCCTTCCCAAAGTGCAATAGCCCAACTGGTCACAAAAGTCCAGCCGAGGCACAGTGTTTTTTAACCCTTTTATACCATATGAGTCTGTTTATAAAACCAAAGCTCTTTAATGATTTTCACAAGCGTTTTCAACCTGTTCCATACTTACATCTTCAGGTCTTCTAATTATATTGACATACTTGTAAAAGTAAAGTCGCCATAGTCCTAGCAGATCATAGCACTACTCTTTCATTAAGAAGAGATGACCAGTGGTGGTTTAACCTGAGGGTCACCATGTTTCACATGAGGAGATGTAGTTGAGAATGAGAGTCCTTCATGGTAACCTCAGATGGTGCGGGAATTGAACCTACACTGTTGGTCTTACTCTACATTGCAAACCAGTTATCCAAGCTAACTATCCTCTATACCTGACTGCAGACCCCAGCTTGTTCTTTCTATGTTAATAGCCCTTGTTGTAGCAATTGCCAATTATTGGCAGGAATGACAATGTGGGAAGTTTGAATCTAGACAACATTATCACTCAACCCTGCCATAACTTTCTTGTGATATTTTCTCCTTCCATGGATCAGCTTTAGCTATTAAAGACTGGTTTTATGTAGCTACAGGGCTTTGAAAATTCTTTAACATTGTGCTTGCGCAAATTAATCTTTTATTCTCTAAATTAGGTAGTCCTTTCTTGCAGGCATACACATGCCCTTAACAAAGTGTGCTCCTCTCCACTTTACCTAACAGTACAACAAATAGATTTACAGGTCTGTTTACCATTGATGACATTATTAGTGCCAGATTCCCTCTACCAGACTTCAAATATTATTCTCAGAGTACAGTGTAGGCCTCAGTCTAAACAACAGGAAGTTTGAGATTATGTTACTACAGTGAGTATAATCTGCATGTATACAATATTTGAAATAGAGAAGTGTTCCTGCAGTTTCAGGAACTGTGAAAATTTGTTAAAAGTGAGGTATTCTCGCTTTGAGAGATTAATATTCTTCCCCTCACTGAGTCACTTCAACACTGGGAAGATCAGAGCCGTTGTCTAAGATCTAGGAGCAGGGATAGAAAATTCAACCCCTTGACCCTGCTCTGCAATTTGATACTATCATGGCTGATCTCATTTCAGCCCCAACTCCACTTTCTTGTCCATTCCCCAATAACCCATTACTGATTAAAAATCGGTCTATCTTCTCCTTAAATTATTCAGTGTTCCAGCATCCACTGCCACTGAGATAGTGAATTTTACACCGGTTCATGACCCTTAGACGGAATTTAATTCCTCTTTATTTCTGTTTTAAATCTGCTACGTCAGAACCTAAAGCTATGACCTTCAGCTTAAATTGCTTCATAGGGGGTAACATCTGCTCTACATCTACTTTGTAAATTCCCTTTAACATCTTACGTACCTCAATTGGATCACTTTGCATTCTTGTAAACTCTGCAGAGTGTAAGCCTAAACTGCTTAATTTCTCTTCTCTGGAATCAATCTGGAATAAGGCTCCTCTGATCTGCCTCCAATGCAACTACATCCCTCCTCAAGTAAGGGGACCAAAACTGTACACCAAGTGCAGTCTCACTAATGCCTTGTTCTGTCACAGCAGCAATTTCCTACATTTATACACTATTCTTTTAGCAATTTAGTGGCCTCTCCACAATTATTCTGTAGCCAAATCCATCCCCAGCTACTGTTTCTTCATCTGAGACTTCTAGCAATTTCAGCATCCTATTGACCTCGGTCTAAAGTTCCAACCCCATATCCCCTAGATCACCAGGACTACCAGAATTGTAACAGCATTCCTCTTTCATCCTGCCTTATCTCATATGCTGTTTGAAACACTCAACCATACTTTTGTAATCAATGCTGTCCAGGCCAGCAACCCCCATCCTTCAACCACCATAAACTAAAACTCTCTAAATCCCACCACCTCCCCCCTTCACCTCTCTCCCCATGCCTCTGCATCCCCCATTCCTCTGAAATAACTCTGCTTCTCCAGTTTGAGTTGATGTAGCATACTCACCACATCCTTCACTCTGCCATTAGTGCTGTGTCTTAGCTGCATCGGCTCAAAGCTCTAGATTCCCTCCCTAAACCTCTCAGTCTATTTGTTTTTATGACTTAACCTTAAAACCTATCTCTTTCTGAACAAGTTTCTGGCCATCTCCTGTTAATTACGTTCCTGTGAAAATGCCTCAGGCTGTTTTCTTAATTTGAAATGCTTTTTAAATACAACTTATTATTGCACTGTCTTCCTCACCTTTATCAATTTCACAATCTACATGTCTTTATCTTTCCAATTAAAAGAAAATCCAGTTTTTAATTTTTTTAGTACTGGAAATGGTTTGCAGTTAGTTACATGCAATCTTTCAAAAACCACAAACGTCTTGTCATTTTGCATCTCAGCATCAGTACGAAATATGTTGTAATCCTACAGTCCTGTGGTCACATCACACATTCTCTCCATTTACTACCTTCAGTAATCAGGAAGGTCAGGGATGCAAATCTGTTTGCTTACTTTTCGGACACTCGTACTTTCACCATAACAACCAACAAAACTAATAAACTGGAGAATCCATACCTGGCAGGGTGAGGTTGGTATGAAAGCAGACTGATATGGTATATGTCAGTGGGCATCTGAATCATTGTTCACTATCCTGCTAACAAGGGCAGCTTCATTTGGAGACATCATGGAAAAATGTGGAGTCAGAGAGGATATAGTGCAAGGTAACCTTCATCTGACACAAACTTAGAAAGAAGCACAGGTGAAGGACTGGAAATATTTATCAATAAATTTATAGACGATGTTTCATATTCAGAGGGTGATCTGGGCAGGTTGTCTCCTGGGTTTGTCTTCTTGACTACCTTGCAGCTTTCCCCACCCCATCTCCCGTCCAACCTCTAGTCTTGGAAATTATCAGTTGGTGAAAGACTGCAGTTGCAGCTCATGGCATCAGTCAGGCCTTTGTGTTGGAAAATTATTGAACACCTACTCCAGAAACTTCAGAGCAGAATCTAGACTGTTATTCCACTGCACTATAATGGAAATGCCATATTTCAGATGGGGCGTTAAACATATGTTTGGCAGGTCCTGTCTGGCAAAAGATCCCATGCAATTATTTGCAGTCAGAAGGTTAACTCTCTTGGTGGCATTCAATCAGAATCTGGTCATTTATTTCATTGCCGTTTGTGGGAGCTTCACAAATTGGCTTCATTATTTCCAACATTACTACAGTAACTGAATTTCAAAAGAGCTTAATTTACTACACAGTGTTATGGAAGTGTTGCGAAAGGTGCTATTGAAGTGCAAACTTTCTTCAGACACAAACTCATGTTGCATAAATTTTGTGGGCCTCGTGATTTAACCCGTAGTCTCCGGCACAGTGAGACCAGTTACACTGCTCATTGTATGCCTATTGTCTCTTGATCAGTTACAAACTTTCTCACAAACCGATTCACAGGAGCGAGATAGTTTTTGAAATGTCATGAGAAAGAGAGAAAATGTATTTGAAAAACAACTTTAATTTCTTCCCACTCAACAGACCAATTTTAGAAAACAAATCTTGAAAAACATATTTCAACAGAAAGTTGATAGGCATCCATTTTAACAACTGGCAATCTTTTGTAGGTAAGAAAACAAAGACATCAGTACTCACCTGAGTGAAGTATAGATTCATCAGACTTAAGGTGAAGAACTGGAGGCAAACTGGGAAACAGTAAAGTAGCCAGAAAACAAAGGGGCCAAATGAGTTAGCCAGCACAAAATCTTTGAAATAAAATGAGAAAAGGATAGTTCTGAGAGCTGCCCAGAGCAGGCAGAGAAAGAGAAATACCGTCTGGTAACTAAACCTTTTGTGTTTGTAGTGCAGAATGAGCCAGAGCTGTACATACACAAAAATAAAAAGTAATGAGTAAAAGGCAGTGTAAGCAACAGTCAACCCCAGCTTCACAAAGGCAGGGACAGCAGGCGACAGAGTTGGAAGGGGCATTTCCACATCCATTAATTTGTTCTTTGTTCTCTACAGTCTCTCCAACCATAAGATTTGTTTCATTTCATCGGCTGAATTAAACAATTCTCAACTTCCTGCTCCTGCAACTGGAGACAGCTTGCATAAGCACATGACCAAACCAGAATGAATCATTAAATCTGAGGTTTCGTCAGCACTTGGCAGGAAACTGAAAGTTGCTCATTTCAAGGCAGTTTTAAAATACCTATGTCTGCACTTAGAATGTACTCATCTTTGGCAGAGCCACATAGGCTGGGCATCCACTGACAGTGTAAGTGCACAATGGTCTAGACTCCATTCAATATGAAGCATCTTCAGTCTTGGCTAAACAAACCTTCAAACAATCCTCTGTTTGGAATCGAGAGTTGAAAAGAATTTAGATTAAATTTTGGAAATTTTTAATATCCAAGTTTTCACTTCAGTTCATCCATAAAGATATAATTCAATTCCCCCAATCAAATATACCACATGTGATGTGAGTGGAAATACATCCTAATTCCACTTGATAACTGTATCACTATCAAATCCAAGTCTAATTATAATATTATCTGTCAAATTAAGAATCAAACACTGTTTTATCTCAATAGTTTTGGGAGAAATAACTTTAATATAAATTTTCTGCTTCCCATTCTTATGTGGGTCCTGATGGTCCAAAGATCCATAGACACATGTTTAGTTCTTAAACATTATCCCTAGCTCCAGTTGGGCAGGTGATTGCCTAGTGGCATTGTCACTGGCCTGGTAATCCAGAGACTCAGGTATAATGTCCTGGCAGACCTAGGTTCAAATCCTATGATGGTGGCATTTGAATTCAATAAAGAAATCTGGAAATAAGACTCCAAGACCATGAATCCATTGGTGGAAAAGCTCATTTGATTCTTTAGGGAAGGAAACTGCCACCCTTGTCTAGCCTACATGTGACTCCAGACCCACAGCAATGTGGCTGACTCTTAACTGCCCTCTGGACAATAAACACTGGTGTAGTCAATGTTGTCCTCGTCCTGTGAACTAATTTTTAAAAAGTTTCCACACATTGAAATTTACTGAAAATACATGCAGTATGTATGCTCTCTCAGCTTCAGTTTGACCTTGATATAGCACAGTGCAATATAGCCACACGTCCACCATCACCAACACCCAACGACCCAGCCCCGCACCCCATCTAACAGAAACGTTTACTCTTCAGTGAACCCACCGCCACAAACTACCTGCCTCTTCATCGGTACAAAAAGCTAAGCTAGTCCACCTAGGTTGGCTACTTGTAACTCAGTGCTAAAGTGCCTCTGCACTAAAAAAAAGACTAAGATGCAAAGACTTGCTGCCCTTTATTAGGCACTAAAGACCTTGTGCACTAAAATACAGGCTAAGACATAAAAACTTAGAAAATAGGAACAGAAACAGGCCATTTGGTCCAATGATTCCATTCTGTCATTCAACATGATCATGACGTCCATCCCTATGCCCATGTCCACTCTTTCCCCATACCCCTTGACAACTTTAGCTTCTCAAAATCCACTTGTCTCTTTCTTAAATATATTCAGTGACTTTGCCTCCAGAACTGTCTGTGGTAGCGAATTCCACAGGCGCAATATCCTCTGAATGAAAAGAATTTCTTCATCTTAGTTTGAAATGGCTTACCCCATATCCTGAAACATGACCAGTTGTGCTGGACCATCTTTGCTTGTGAATCATCATCCCTGCATCCCTGCCCAGCTCTGTCAGAGTTAAACACTTTCAATCAGATCCCCTCTCATCTTTTAAACTTCAGAAAGTACAGGCCTAGTTGACACAATCTGTCCTCATTCAACAAATCTGCCAACCTAGAAATCAACCTGATGAACATTTGCTACACTCCCTCGATGGCAAGTATGGATTTTCTTAGGTGAGGAGACCGAAACTGTACAAATTACTCCAGGTCTGGTCTCACCCAAGATTCTGTACTGCTGCAGTTAGACTTCTTCGCTCCTGTAATCAAATCCTCTTGTAATGAAGCCCATCATATCATTTGCCTTCCTAACTGCTTCCTGCCCTGAATGCTTGCTTTCAATGACTGGTGATGCAGGGCAGTTGTGTACACCAGTGGTTTACAATCTCACCGTGTTTGTATATCAACCTTTCTCTCAATCTATCACCATTTAAATGATGCTCTCTCTGCCTTTCTCTGTATGTAAAAAGAACACAAAGTAAAGACAAATGTAAGCTCCTTACAGTGTAGACAGGAGAATTGATCATTGAAAACAAAGAAGTAGCAGAGCAATAAAACACTTAGTTTTGTTCTGACTTCACAGAAGAAGATACAAAAATCTTTCCAGAAGTGAACTAGTTAGATAAAAATAATATACAAGGGTATGGGGAAGAGGAGATTGGCACTAAGTAGCGATGCTCACTTAACAAGCTGGTGCAGGCAAGAGGGGCTGAATGGCCTGCTTCTGCGGCGTAATACTGTCATTCTATGAAGTGCTAGGGAAGCAAGGGTCCTTTGGGAAGGAAATATTGAAGGAAAGTAGCAAAACAAAAGGACTGGTAAAATAACTGGGACTGCAAACTGATAATCCACATCCCACTGTACTAAAGGAAGTGGCATTGGAAATAATAGATGCATTGTTTGCCATTTTCCGAAATTCTGTAGATGTTGTAACATTCTGGGAGACTGAAGTGTCACAAATGTAACCCCATTGTTTAAAAGAGCAGCAAGAGAGAATACTGGGAATCACAGACTAGTTAGCCTAATATCAGGAGTAGAGAAATTGCTGGAGTCTATTATAAACAGGATACCTGTAATTACAAAAAACAATAAGATTACAAGTAAATAAGAATTTATGAATGGTAAATCATGTTTGACAAACCTGCTGGAGTTTTTGAGGACGTAACTGGTAGAATAAATGTCGAAGAACCAGTGGAGGTGGTGCGTTTGGATTCTCAGAAAGCTTTTGATTAACTCCCACATAAAAAGTCATTGTGTAAGATCGAAGGACATGGATTGGTGGTAATTCATTGGCACAGATTGAGAATCAATTAACCACAGTTGAGCCACTTTTCCTGTTGTGCTCTTTCACCTAAAAGGAATATGTAAGTGCTACAATGCATGCATTTATTCCTTAAATATTGAACATTGCCTGTCCATTGTCATAGCTTTTGATGAAGTAACCCAGTCTGTCACAGCTATTTCACCTCTTATACTATCGTAATTTCCTTTGTTCTGATTTAGCTTCTTAATTTTGTACTGGACTATTTTCACTTTCAATCCCAATGAAGAACCCTATCATCCTATGGTTACTTTTTCCTAAAGGACCTCTCAAAATAAGATTATTAATTAACAAAACTAACTCTAAGATAACTTTCTGCCAAGTTGGTTCCTCAATGTATTGGTCTAAATTCTACCTTATATGCATTCCAGGAATTCATTTGCTACAGTATTAATGCAAGTATGGTTTACCCAGTCTATATATAGATTAAAAATACCCATGATTACTGTAGATTCCTTGTTGTGTACATCTCTAATTTCCTGTTTAATGCTATCATCTACCTCACTATTACAGTTTGGAGACATTTAGACAACTCCCACTAATGTTTTCTGACCATTGTTGCTTCTTGGCCCCACTCAGACTGATTTGACATCTAAATTTCCTGCACCGGTGTCCTTTTTCACTATTGCACTGATTTTCTCTTTTACAAACTAATATCACTCCACCTCCTTTCCCATTTTGTTTGTCCTTACTAAAGATTGAATATCTGGAGATCCAAGATGGTGGTGATCCAGTAGGTCTGCCCAAAAACCCAGACAAAGTGGTGTATTCGCCCTCCCTTTCTACCCACTGTGGTGCAATTCGCTGGTTCTAGACTTCTAGAATTGCTATTTATTAATTTTAGTGTTTTTTTTCAGAGGAAAGGAAAAAAGAATGACTAAGGGAAAAGGACCACGAGGATCGCAACAAGTAGGGCACTCCCTTACAGCACTGGACATGACCACGGCTGTGGCATTGGCCTCCGCGAACGCTCTCGGGGAATTACCTGTGGAGCAGAGCCTGGTCTCGCAACTTGTAAAACTCTGAGAGAAGATCGATTCAGCAATGGAGGCAATCCGGAACAGGCTGGAACTGATCTCGGCCATGTTGCAGAAGCATAACCAGGAGATCCAGCGACTCAGGCGGTGCATCATGGAGGTGGAGCAATGGGCCACGGCTTCTGAAACCACAGTGGAATCTTCAGAGGGCCGGGTCCAGGCCCTGGAAAGGCAGGTACAGGCCTTAGTCGAGCAGGTCGACAACCTCAAAAAGGTAAAAACAATGACTGCAGATGCTGGAAAGCAAATACTGGATTAGTGGTGCTGGAAGAGGAAGGCCAGCTGGTCAGCTTCTTGGAGCAATGGCTCCCGCAGTCTTTGAGCTGGAAGTCGTGGCGGACCAGGTGCAGGTCAAGTGTGCCCACCAGTCACAGTGCACAGGTCTGGGTTGGACCAGTGGCCCTGCCCAGTCCTAGTGCGACTCCAGCACTATAGAGACAAGCAAATGGTGCTGGAAGCTTCTAGAGCACTGAGGAAGGATCCACAAGCTCTGATATATAAAGAATCAGGAATTATGTTCTTTCAAGACTTTTTTGCGGCCATGAACCATACGAGAAAGGCCTTTGATGAGGTAAAAAGGAGGCTGAGGGATTTGAATATTCAGTAATCTCTAAGATATCTGGCAATATTACATTTCAGCCACAGAGGGTCTGTGCTTAATTTTGATTAATCAGAAAAGACAAAAGACTTCCTGGACATCTTAAAATAGACTGGCTGGCTCAAATGATATGGACAATCATGTTTGCTTTGGTTTTTTTTCTGTAGTTTTCCTGGTTTACCTGGTTTTGTCTTTCTAATATGTGGGGAGACTCCTCTTTTCTTTTCCTTCTGTCTCTGTCTCTCTCCTCTCCCTTCCTTTTCCCCTCCCATTAGCCTTTGTTATTCTATCATTCCCTTTTCATTTCTCTTTCTTAGTAAGGGGAGGGGGGAGCAGGGGGTGGTCGTCTTCCTTTTTTTTTCACCAGGATTGTCTAGGGTCAAACAATGGCTGTGATGGGTTGACTGGCCACTTTTAACTTTCTTGTTGTAAGAACCGTGTAACTTTTTTGTACTTTGTTTTGTCTGCGTTTGGTGTGTGGCTCCAGCTACAAGGAGCCATGGAGGGGTTTGTGGGTCGTATGAGTGTCCCCTGTGAGCAAGGGGGAAAGTTTCCTCTGAGTTGTGTTGTATGTTGGCTCATTGTAGAAGTAGTTGTTAGAAGTTTTTGATTTGGCAGTTTATGTAGTTGTATTTTCAAGTTTATACGAACTATTTACTGTTTTCACTTGGGGTGCTATAAATGGGTTCTCCTCCTTGGGAGTCATGGCTTTGGATGGCTACGGCTACCCGGTCATTTAAATGGTGCACCTGGATTGTTAAGGGGAGTCATTCACAGATTAAGAGAAAAAAGATACATCCAAGCCTTGGAAAGGAAAGGGTTGATGTGGCCTTGCTGCAAGAAACACATTTAACTGACAAGGAGCACTTAGCGATGCAGCAGGACGGTCTGGCCAGGTGTTTTTTTTCATTCTTTAATTCAAAAAATAGAGGAGTAGCTATACTTTCCCAGAAGGATCTTCCATTTCAGTTGTTAGACTAAATTAAGGATGAATGTGGACAGTTTCTGATCCTTAAAGCTTTAATAGATGGAGAGGAATATGGGATCTTAAATGTATATTGCACCCTGGCACACCCCCTCAAATTTTTAACGGATGCACTCTCTAGGTTGATGGCCCTTGGGGCACATCATATAATTATACAGGGAATCTTTAACTGATTTATTGACCCTGAGGTGGATAGGATGCCAAGGGGTCTCACGGGTATATCCCCACAATTCAGGCAGCTGGTGGACCTGAACAGGGAGCTGGGGTTGGTGGATGTGTGGAGATGTCTTCACCCTGACAGTAGGGACTTCACCTTCTTCTCTAATCCACACAAGTGCGATATTAGGATTGGCATGCTTTTTTGCCAATCGGCATTTTTGGATTCGGTGCTGTCCTGCAGAATTGGGAACATAGCCATTTCTGATCATGCAGCAGTGTACCTGGAGATTAAGGTCGATGGTGATGGGACAGGCTGGCGGCAATGGTGAATTGATCCTTCCCTCCTGAAAGATAGCAAGTTTATTGAGTATTTTTCATGGGAATTTAAAATTTTTTGGGTCATTAATTCAGGTACGGCCAGTAATCCATCAGTGCTCTGGGACACTGCCAATGCCTATGCAAGGGATTTGATTATTTCTTACTTGGAAACTTGGAAGCAGCAGATGGGAGAGCAGCAGCGTATGCTTGAGGCTCAGCTGAAGGCAGCTGAGACAGCATATTTTGACAAACTATCTATAACTAAGTTGCAGAGGATTACAGCCCTCAGGGCTGCTTTGAATGCTGTGCTCACCCGGACAACAAAGAGGGAGATTTCCTTTGCGAAACAGAGGTTATTTGAGTATGGTGGTAAACCGGGTAGGTATCTGGTGTACTTGGCCAGAGAGTGCCCCCAATCTATCACATCCATTAGAGAGTGTGCTGGTACTATCACCTGCAATCCCAAAAAGATTAACGCAACATTCAGGAAGTTCTACACTGAGTTGTACCGGCCGGAGGACTGTGAGGACAGATTGGTGAAGATGCAGTCCTTTTTAAAGACCTTGGACCTTTCGGGTGTAACTTCGGAGCAGGCATCTCTTTTGAATGCTGCTCTGACAATCCAAGAGATACAAGAGGCGGTGAGGCTGCTCCAGAGTGGTAAAGCGCCCAGCCCAGATGAATTTCAGGGTGAGTTTTATAAGGAATTTATAGACATGCTGGCCGGGCCAATGTTTGATATGTACAATTACCCATACATTCAGGACTGCCTCCCATCTTCTCTGACAGAAGCAAATATTTCTCTTATTCTCAAGAGAAGGAAAGCCCAGAGGATTGCACTTCATAAAGGCCCATAGCATTATTAAACGTGGACTTTAAAATTTTGTCGAAAATGCTGGTGTTGAGGCTTGAGAAGGTTTTGTCCTCTATGGTAAAGAAAGGCCAAACTGGTTTTATTAGGGTTGCAGGTCCTTTAATAATATTAGGAGAGAGCTAAATATGGTCCAGATATGCCAGCAAAGGTCAATTCCGGGCTTGGTAGTTTTCCTGGATGCAGAGAAAGCATTTGACTGGGTGGAGTGGCCGTACCTCTTTTATGTCCTGGTACGGTTTGGCCTTGGAGGGGTTTTTGCCTGCTGGGTGGTAGTGTTAAATAGTGACCCGAAAGAAGCGGTTCTCACTAATGGTATAAGGTCAGACAATTTTAGTATTGGCAGAGGCAGCTGACAAGGGTGCCCCTTCTCACCGTTGCTATTTACATTGGGGATTGAGCCGTTGGCGGAGGCCATCCGGAGGGACCCAAATATAACTGCCCAGGAGGTGGGGTCAGGTAGGCATAAAATCACCCTTTACACAGATGATGGCCTTCTCTTTCTAACTAACCTGATGATATCTGTGCCCCATTTAATACAGTTGATTAATTTATTTGGCTCCTTCTCAGGGTACAAAATCAATTTTACAAAATCAGAGACCATGGCGGTCAGAGGTCTTACAGGAGTACCTGATCTTGGGAGTAGAATCCGAGGCCCTTTCAGATGGTCACAGGGAAGTTTCTTGTATTTTATCACCCTGGCCTTCGATCAATTATATAAAGCTAACTTTTTGCAGTTGCTAGAGAAGGTCAGACAGGAACTTTGGCGCTGGGAGGATCTTCTGATATCCTGGTTGAGTAGTATAGCTTTGGTTAAAATGAATGTTCTTCCTTGTTTATTATATCCCATGTGAATGCTCCCTTTGATGTTGCCCAGGCAGGCACTACGGAGGCTTAAAGTTGGCTCGGTTCTTTAATCTGGCATCACAGGCGGCCTCTTATTAAGCTTGCTAAAGTGCAGCTTTCGCAGGGGGTGGAGATTGTATATTTTCCAGACTTTAAGAAAGACCAGCTCAATTCCCTACTATCCTATGTGGCTGATTGGGCTTGCCAGGATTCAGGGACAATTTGGTTGGATATCAAGGCCGCCCAGGCAAAATGTCCCCTCATTAATCTGTTGTTCATGGACAAGTTGAGGACCATTGTTATGGACCATTGCAGAAATCCGATTGTCCTTAACACAGTTAAAGCATAGAGAACGGTGTGACAAAGTGAGGGCAATTTACAAAAAACTTCACCTTTTACTCCCATAGTCGGAATGCCAGGATTCCGGCCGGGGTGAATAGATTCCGGCTTTAGGCTCTGGGAGTCCAGAGGAATTTCCTGTTTGGGAAACTTATTTGAAGGGGAGGTCATGATGTCTTTCGAGCAGCTGAATCAGAAATATGAGTTATCTAGGAGGAACCTCTTTCATTACTTTCAGGTTAGCAGAGCCAGTTGGGAAGGTAAGTAATTGTTATTTAAGAGCTTACCTCGACGCCAATGGTCTTTTTGCAGCAGAGAACGGTGGGAGCTGGGTGGAAGTGAAGTCGGAGCGCAGAGCCAGTTGGGAAGGTAAGTGATTGTTATTTGAGTGGGTGTGTTCTAGACCCCAGGTCCTACAAAGGAGGGCCTCCTCTAGCCTAACTTTAAAGTCCACAGACTTGCCCCAAAAAGAGAGTCCAGGGAAGTTCCTGTTGAACGAAGAGAGAGTCTTTAGCTCAGGAGTCTTCGACAAGGAGGTTGAGTGAAGTGATTATGCCACAGTTGAAGAGGGTGAAGACATGACTGCCCAGCTGATTCAGTGTGCTACGTGCATGATGTGGGAGGTCAAAGACTCTGGTGTATCTGGCTCGTATATCTGTGGAAAGTGTGTTCACGTTCAGCTACTGACAGAGCATATCGCAGCACTAAAGAAAGAACTCGAGGATCTTAGGCTCGTCCGAAAGAACGAGATCTTTCTGGACAGGACCTTCAGCGAGGTTATTACACCAACCGTAGCAGAAGAGAGCAGAAGAGAGAAGACAATGAGGAAGGCAGAGAGGAGACAGATGCAAGAGACCACGGGGGAAGTATCTGTCAGGAACAAGTTGAATCTTTTGGAAACAGTAGAGACAGACGACACTACCAGTCCGCGAGGTGGCCAGGTCTGTCAATCAAAAGGTGGTGTGGAGGCAGAGCCGAGGAGTCAGACATCGCACAGAGCCGTGGTGATAGGGGACTCCATAGTGAGAGGAACTGAATGGGGTTTCTGTGGCAACAGGCAGGATTTAAGGATGGTGTGTTGTCTTCCTGGTGCCAGGATTAAGGACATCGCAGACAGAATGCAGGAAATCCTCAAGGACGAAGGTGAAGAGCCAGAGGTGGTTGTACATGTCGGCACAAATGATGTCGGGAAGAAGAGGAGGAACATTCTACAGCGGGACTTCGGAGAACTAGGAAGAAGGCTGAAAAGCAGGACGTCCAAGGTGGTTATCTCCGGTTTGCTTCCAGTTCCTCGGGCTGGAGAGGGCAGGAACAGGGAGATAATGGACTTGAATGTGTGGCTGGGGAACTGGTGCAGGAAGCAAGGATTTAAGTTCTTGGATCACTAGGGTATGTTTTGTGGTAAGCATAAATTATACAAAAGAGACGGTTTGCACCTTAATAGATTGGGGACCAGCATTCTGGCAGGCAGGTTTGCTTCTGCAACACAGCTGCGTTTAAAGTAAATAGCGGGGGAGGGGACAAACTGGAAGTTTAAGAAGGAAATTGAAGGGAAAGTTAGAACAAGGGAAGTCAAGAAAGACAACGGCATCAATGAAGCAGAAAACTCAAAAAGGGATCATGCTGTAAGGTTGAGTGAAATAGGAGTTGATGGGAAGGGTGAGGGCAGTAACAAATTAAAAATACTATATATGAATGCACCAAGTATTAGAAATAAGATGGTTGAGCTTGAGGCTTTTTTGGAAATTGGCAGCTACGATATTTTGGGGATAACTGAGACGTGGCTTCAAGTGGACAGGGCCTGGGAAATGAATATTCAAGGCTACACGTGCTATCATAAGGACAGACTGACTGGTAGAGGGGGTGGGGTGGCCCTGTTGGTAAGGGATGATATTCAGTCCCTTGCGTGGGGCAACCTAGAATCAGGGGATGTAGAGTCAGTGTGGATAGAGCTGAGAAATTCCAAGGGTAGAAAGACCCTATTGGGAGTTATCTACAGGCCCCCAAACAGTAGTATGGATGTAGGGTGTAAGTTGAATAAGGAGCTGAAATTGGCCTGTCGCAAAGACGTTACTACAGTTGTTATGGGGGATTTCAACATGCAGGTAGACTGGGAGAATCAGGATGGTATTGGACCTCAAGAAAGAGACTTTGTGGAGTGCCTCCGGGATGGATTCTTAGAACAGCTGGTGCTGAAGTCTACCAGGGAGAAGGCAATTCTAGATCTGGTATTGTGCAACGAACCAGAATTGATCAGGGTCCTTGAAGTGAACGAGCCATTAGGAGGTAGTGACCACAATACAATAAGCTTCAATCTTCAATTTGAAAGGGAGAGGGTACAATCGGTAGTGACAATATTTCAGTTGAATAAAGGGAACTATGGAGCTATGAGGGAGGAGCTGGCCAAAGTTCAATGGTGCAATACCTTAGCAGGGATGACAGTGGAGGAACAATGGCAGATATTTCTGGGTATAATGCAGAAGATGCAGGATCAGTTCATTCCAAAAAGGAAGAAAGATCCTATGAGGTAGGGGTGGCCGTGGCTGATGAGGGAAGTTAAGAAACATATAAAGTCAAAAGAGAAAAAGTATAACATAGCAAAGATGAGTGGGAAAACGGAGGACTGGGAAGCTTTTAAAGAACAACAGAGGATTACTAAGAAGGAAATACGCAGAGAAAAAATGAGGTACGAAGGTAAACTGGCCAAAAATATAAAGGAGGATAGTAAAAGCTTTTTTAGGTATGTGAAAGGCAAAAAAAATGCTTAAGACTGAAATTGGGCCCTTGAAGACAGAAACAGGGGAATATATTACGGGGAACAAAGAAACGGCAGAAGAGTTGAATTGGTACTTCAGATCTGTGTTCACTGGGGAAGACACAAGCAATCTCCCTGAGGTAACAGTGGCTGAAGGACCTGAACTGAAGGGAATTTATATTTGCCAGGAATTGGTGTTGGAGTGACTGTTAGGTCTGAAGGCTGATAAATCCCCGGGTTCTGATGGTCTACATCCCAGGGTACTGAAGGAGGTGGCTCTAGAAATCGTGGATGCGTTGGTGATTGTTTTCCAGAGTTCAATAGATTCAGGATCAGTTCCTGCAGATTGGAGGGTAGGCTAATGTTGCACCACTTTTTAAGAAAGGAGCGAGAGAGAAAGCAGGAAATTATAGACCAGTTAGTCTGACCTCAGTGGCGGGAAAGATGCTGGAGTCAATTATAAAGGATGAAATTACGACACATCTGGATAGCAGTAACAGGATAGGTCGGAGTCAGCATGGATTTATGAAGGGGAAATCATGCTTGACTAATCTTCTGGAATTTTTTCAGGATGTAACTCTGAAGATGGACAAGGGAGATCCAGTGGATGTAGTATCCCTGGACTTTCAGAAAGCCTTTGATAAAGTCCCACATAGGAGGTTAGTGAGCAAAATTAGGGCACATGGTATTGGGGCAAAGTATTGACTTGGATTGAAAATTGGTTGGCTGACAGGAAACAAAGAGTAGTGATAAACGGCTCCCTTTCGGAATGGCAAGCGGTGACCAGTGGGGTACCGCAGGGATCAGTGCTGGGACCGCAGCTTTTTACAATATATATTAATGGTATAGAAGATGGTATTAATAGTAACATTAGCAAATTCACTGATGATACAAAGCTGGGTGGCAGGATGAAATGTGAGGAGGATGTTAGGAGAATACAGGGCGACCTGGACAGGCTAGGTGAGTGGACGGATGCATGGCAGATGCAGTTTAATGTGGATAAATGTGTGGTTATCCACTTTGGTGGCAAGAACAGGAAGGCAGATTACTACCTAAATGAAGTCAAGTTAGGTAAAGGGGCAGTACATAGAGATCTAGGTGTTCTTGTACATCAGTCAATGAAGGCAAGCATGCAGGTACAGCAGGTAGTGAAGGAAGCTAATAGCAGCTGGCCTTCATAACAAGAGGAATTGAGTATAGAAGCAAAGAGGTTCTTCTGCAGCTGTACAGGGCCCTGGTGAGACCGGACGCAGAATATTGTGTGCAGTTCTGGTCTCCAAATTTGAGGAAAAGACATTCTGGCTATTGAGGGAGTGCAGCGTAGGTTCACAAGGTCAATTCCTGGAATGGCGGGGTTAGATAGGGTTGACAGTGAGAACCTTTTTCCGCGTATGGAGTCAGCTATTACAAGGGGGCATAGCTTTAAATTAAGGGGGGGTAGATATAGGACTGATGTTAGGGGTAGGTTCTTCACTCAGCGAGTCGTAAGATCATGGAATGCCCTGCCAGTAGCAGTAGTGGACTCTCCCTCTTTATGGGTATTTAAGCGGGCATTGGATAGGTATATGGAGGATAGTGGGTTAGTGTAGGTTAGGTGGGCTTTGATCGGCGCAACATCGAGGGCCGAAGGGCCTGTACTGCGCTGTATTGTTCTATGTTCTATGTTCTATGTTCTATGTTCTATCTTATGTTGAAAGATTGGAGCGACTGGACTTGTATACCCTTGAGCTTAGAAGACTGAGAGGGGATCTGATTGAGACGTATAAGATTATTAAAGGGTTGGACAGTCTGGAGGCAAGAAACATATTTCTGCTGATGGGTGAGTCCCGAACCAGAAGACACAGCTTAAAAATAAGGGGTAGGCCATTTAGGACAGAGATGAGGAGAAACTTCTTCACCCAGAGAGTGGTGGCTGTGTGGAATGCTCTGCCTCAGAGGGCAGTGGAGGCCCAGTCTCTGGATTCATTTAAGAAAGAGTTGGATAGAGCTCTCAAGGGTAGTGGAATCAAGGGTCATGGGGATAAGGCAGGAACAGGATACTGATTGAGGATGATCAGCTATGATCATAATGAATGGTGGTGCAGGCTTGAAGGGCAGAATGGCCTACTCCTGCACCTATTGTCTATTGTCTATTAGGGATTTTCTACAGAAAAAGACTACATTAATGATTATCTCTATATGCTGGATATGGTGAGGAGAGTGCTTTGGTCCATGGGCACTCTGTCAGTCAGCACCTCTGTCATTTATTGGGAGATAATGTCTCGAAGGACATTGAGCGGTTGTGTGGAATCTGGGCTCAGGATTTAGAGGTAGAGATCTCCTCAGGAGTGGGAGGATATTTGGGAGAACATAAGGAAAACTTTGACCTGCAATAGACAGGCTATGCGATTGAAGTACTCCACATGGTTTATTTGGCACCGCAACGGCTTGCAAAACCTAAGATGGGAGTGTCCCCAATGTGCCCCAAATGTAAAATAGATGTTGGTACTCTTACTCATTGTTTGTGGTCACACCACAAGCTTCGTAGGTATTGGGGTGCTATAGCGAGTGTGTTAGAAGGGGTCTTGGGAACCAAGGTCAAGGTAGATCCAATGTCCCTCCTCCTGGGTTTGCCGAATCTCCCCTCTTTAGATGCGCATGGAAAGAAATTGTTTAGTATTCTTTCATTTTGTGTGAGGGAGAACATTCTGATGAGCTGGGTGTTGGAAAATCCCTTAGGGTTCTCAGGATGGTGTAGGTTAGTTATGGAGTACATCCCCCTGGACTTCCTTACAACTATGGTGCACCAGAGAACGGAACTCTTTTATAGGGCGTGGCAGCCCTTTTGGAACCATATAGATGCGGACTTATTGGCTATATTAGTTAGGGCCTTTGTGCAGCTGTGAGAGTTGTGTCTGGTGGCCTGGGAGCCCCTGGGAGGAAGAATCCTGAACAAGTACGGGTATGCCAACTGATGCTCCCAGTGATGGGGAGCTTTGGTGGGATTGCACTGAGTGTTGTAACTTAACATAATTTAATTTAATTTGCCTTGGTTCAACTCGGTTTAATTTAATTTCATTTTGTTTTGATTTATTGAATTGTAGCTTGTGTAGAGTTTTGTTTTCTCCTAAATTCTCTGTGGAGCAGAATAGTAGTTTGTTTACTGTTATTGTTGTTATATTGCAAGATTGTTCTTTTATTTTGGAGTAATTTTATATTTTTTTGTAAAAAATTCAAAATCTTCTTCTCAATAAATATATTTATATTAAAAAAAATTGAATACCTTTGGACATTCAGTTCCCAGACATGTTCACCCCACAACTATGTCTCTATTATTTCAATTATATTGTACTCACATACAACTATGTGCTGTTCATTTGCCTGCCTTATGACAATTATTTTTAATTGTTCATGAGACATAAGTATTGCTTGCTAGGCCAGCATTTATTGCACATCTCTAATTGCCCAGAGGGCAGTAAAGAGTTGACTACTTTACAGTGGGTCTGGAGTCACACATAGGCCAGACCAAGTAAGGACTGTCATTTCCTTCCCTAAAGGATATTAGTGATCCAGCTGGGTTTTGCCAACAGACAACAATGGTTTTATTCTTAATTCCAGAACTTCTATTGAATTCAAATTCCACCATCTGCTGTGGCAGGTTTTAAACCTAGGGCCCAAAACATAATCTCCCCGATTAAAAGTCTTAAGATAATACCACTGGGCTATTGCCTCCTCTGTGGGAAATTGAATTGAATAATTGAATTGAATTTATTGTCACGTGTACGGAGGCACAGTGAAAAGCTTTGTCTTGTGAGCAATGCAGGCAGATCACAGAGTTAAGTAGCATAGATAAGAAAATAATAGGGTAAACAGTGGCAAATACAAAAACACAGGTACAGTTGAATGTTAAGAATTTGTGAGTCCATTCAGCATTCTAACAACAGTAGGATAGAAACGGTTTCAAAACAGGCTGGTGCATGTGTTCAGGCTTCTGTACCTTCTCCCTGATGGTAGAGGTTGTAGAAAAACATTGCCAGTGTGGGATGGATCTTTGAAAATGCTGACGGCCTTTCCTTGACAGTGGGCCTGGTAGATGGATTCTATAGATGAGAAGTTGGACTTTGTGATTGTCAGGGCCGAGTTTACCACTCTCTGTAACCATCTCCGATCTTGAATGGTACAGTTGTCATACTAGGTAGTGATACATCCAGACAGACTGCTCTCGATGGCGTACCTGTGAAAGTTGGCAAGGGTATTTGCCTTTATGCCAAATTTCCTCAGCTGCCTGAGGAAGAAGAGACATTGTTGGGCCCTTGTAACCAGTGCATCCACATGAAGAGTCCAAGAAAGCTTGTTGTGGATGACCACTTCCAGGAGCTTAATACTCTCCACTCGTTCCACCTCTGTGCTGTTAATGTGTAGGGGGGCAAGAGTAACATCCTGCTGTAAGTCAATAATGAGTTCCTTGGTTTTGCCAGCATTGACAGCTAGGGTGTTCTCAGTGCACCATTTTTCTCAGTCCACCTCCTAACTGTAGTCTGTTTTATCGCCATCTGAAATTCGACCGATTATTATGGTGGTGTCATCAGCGAACTTGTAAATAGCATTAGTTTGGTATTTAGCGATGCAGTTATGGGTATACAATGAGTACAGTAGGGGGCTGAGAATGCACCTCTGGGGGTTCCAGTGTTGAGTGTTAGTGAGGATGAAATATGTTTCCCAATCTTCACTGATTGTGGCCAGTGGGTCAGGAAACTGAGGATCCAGTTTGCAGAGAGTCGGGCTGAGCCCGAGATCACGACGTTTAGTAATCAGTCTTGAGGAGATAATAGCGTTGAAGGCTGAACTGTAGTCAATGAGTAGGATCCTTACCTAGCTGTTCTTAGTGTCAAGATAACTTTAGACATGTCTTTTTGATTTTTTTTAACTTTATTTGTACTACAGTTGTATTTGCTGCTTGCTCTTGTTTCCTCTGCCTTCCATTTGTGCAAAGTTCAAAATCACACAACACCAGGTTATAGTCCAACAGGTTTAATTGGAAGCACTAGCTTTCGGAGCGCTGCTCCTTCATCAGGTGGTTATCTTTTTGTACTTTCTACTTTTCTATCTTTTATTTCCGTCTTTGTTTCACTCACTTTTTTCTCCCCACTTGGGTTCCCATTCCATTGCCCTATCACTCTAGTTTAAACTCTCCCCTGCTGTACTCACAAACTGTGGAGGATGACTATGAGGCTATTGATTGCAGTGCTGCTGGGATGCAACCAGTCCAGCTTGTAAATGTCTCGTCTTTCTCAGAACAACACCCAATTCCTCAAGAATCCTAATTCCTCCCTCTTACATCATTCCTCCAGCCACATATTAATTCAGTCCATTCTCCTATTCTTGATTTCATTAGTAGAACACAGTAGCTTTTATTTGTATTTTCTAACATATATAGTAAAAATGAGACAGAGTTCCTCCAGTACTGAGGGTGCTACATTGACAGCGCAAACTATACAATAATACACGGCATAAAGTGCATAAGAAATGCAAAACATGCAAGTTACAGTGTTAGAGAAGAATGCAGCTGAAAATGTGTTGCTGGAAAAGCGAAGCACATCAGGCAGCATCCAAGGAGCAGGAGAATCAACGATCTTCAGGAATCCTGAAGAAGGGCTCATGCCCGAAACATCGATTCTCCTGCTCCTTGGATGCTGCCTGATGTGCTTCGCTTTTCCAGCAACACATTTTGAGCTCTGATCGCCAGCATCTGCAGTCCTCACTTTCTCCTAGAGAAGAATGCAAGCAGCAATACAAAAGAATTTCAGATGGGAAAGAGTTCAACTGTACTGTGTTAAAGAGCCTCGTGGCTTGGGAGAAGAAACTGTTGTGAAGACAGGCTGTGAGAGACTGTAAGCTCCCGTATCTTCTGCCAGATGACAGGTGGGAGAAGAGTTTGAGTGAGGGATGTGTGGGGTCTTCCACAATGCTGTTAGTCCTTTTGGTGCAGCGTGTGGTGTAAATGTCTGTAATGGAGGGAAGAGAGACCCCAGTGATCTTCTCACTGTCCTCACTATCCGTTGTAGGCTCTTACAATCTGAGATGGTGCAACTCCCCGACCAGGCAGTGACGCAGCAGCTCGGGGTGGTCTCAATGAATCCTCTGTAGAATGTGGTGAGGATGGGGGGATGGGAGGTGGGCTTTCCTCAGCCTGCACAGAAAGTAGAGATGCTGCTGGACTTTCTTGGCAATGGAGCTAGCGTTGAAGCTCCAGGTGAGATTCTCCACCAGGTGGATGCCAAGAAATTTGATGCTCTTCACAATCTCCAAGGGGGAGCTGTCGATGTCCAACAGCGAGTGGTTGCTCCGTGCCCTCCTGAAGTCAACAATCATCTCTTTAATCTTGTCCATGTTCAGAGACAGGTTGTTGGCTCTGCACCACTCTGTTAGCTGCTGCACCTCCTCTCTGTATGCTGACTCATCCTTCCTGATGATGAGACCCACTACAGTCATATCGTCAGCAAATTTGATGTGATTCAACCTATGCATTGCTGCACAGTTGTGTGTCAGCAGGGTGAACAGCAGTGGACTGAGCACACAGCCCTGGGAGCACCCATGCTCAGTGTGGTGGTGTTGGAGATGCTATTCCCAATCTGGACTGAGTGAGATCTCCCAGTCAGGAAGTCTAGGTAGTCAAGAATAGGTGAATGGAGGTGGAGATGAGGGTGATAGGTCAGAGAGGAGGGTGGACCGGGTAGGTGGTAAGGAAGATTGACAGTTAGGACAGGTCATGAGGATGGTGCTGAGCTGGAAGGTTGGAATTGGGGTAAGGTGGGGGAAGGGGAAATGAAGAAACTGGTGAAGTCTTCTCCAGGTGGGTGCAGGCTAGATGGAGGGTGGTGGAAATGGCAGCATCTGTTGAGTGGTTGTGTCACTACACAAACTACAGGGTGTCCAGTGAGAGGGGCAGCAGGGACTTAATATGCCTCATCAAGAGCCTCCCGAAGCACTTCATGATGATGGGTGTAAGCGCAACAGGGCGGTAGTTGTTGAGGCATGATGCTGAAGACTTCTTCGGCGCAGGGACAATGGGAGCGGCCTTGAAGCTTATTGGAACTATCGCGCTGCTCAGAGAGATGCTAAAGATGTCCGTTAGAATATCCGCCAGTATGTCAGAGCATCCTCTGAGCACTCTGCTAGGGGTGTTGTCTGGTTCAACAGGCCTTACGTGAGTTGGCTCTGCATAGGTTTTCCTCACGTCGGCTGTGGTAGGACACAGCACCTGGTCATTGGGAGGGGGCGTGAACTTTCTCGCTGCCACGTCATTTCGTGCCTCAAACCGTGCATAAAAGTTGTTCAACTCATCCAGGAAGGAGGCATCACCAGCACAAGCAAGCAATGCTGTTCTGTGGTTGGTAATGGCCTAGATGCCCTTCCACATGCTCCATGTAACTCCACTGTCCCAAAATTGGCTGTGTATTCTCTGTACATATACACACTTTGCCTGTTTGATGGTTCGGGTCAGGTTGGCCCTCCTGTTAAGGCCACCTTGTCATCTGTTTTGAAGGTGGAATCATGGGTCCTCAGCAGTGCTCACACATAGGCATATATCAATAGGAGTAATCCTGAGATTACTGCCATTAAGGTCCTGCTTTGTAATTTATTTCCCAGTTCCTTAAATTCTGCTTGCAAGACTTCATTCCCCTTTTCACTTTGTCATTGATACTGTCATGAACCACAACCTCTGGCTGTTCTCTCACTCCCCCTTCAGAATGCCTTACAGCTGTTCAATTACATCCTTAACCCTGGAGAGGTCAACAAAGGAGGAAGCACACCATCCTGGTGTCACCTCTGTAGCTGCAGAAACATCTGTCCATTCCCATTTTTGATGAAATCCTCTTACACTCTTTTATTCAACCCACACCTGGTGCAGGTGGGCCACTCCTGGCACCACAGACTTGACTCTTACTGCATTCCCCTCAGCAATATCCAAGGCAGAAAATCAGTTAGAGAGTCAGCCACAGTGGGCATTTTGCCTAATGGTAACCTATTCACTTTCTGCCTGTACACTCTTTACCTGCAGTGTCATCATTTTACTTACGTGCTTTCCATGAGGATGTCAGCCTTGCCAATACTCCACAGTGCGCCAGATCTTAAATGCAGATTTTCCATAATTGCGTCTGGAAGTACTTTGTGCAGATATGGTCATCCTGGACACTGACTTACCATGTTGCACAGGAGGAGAACTCCACCGAGCTGAACTGCCCTGCCATGTCTTAGCCATAAATTACTCTCCTTATGTTTACTTTCTCTAGTTAAAATAATATTAAATTTGCACCAGTGACGCAGAAGTTGCCACCTTCCTGGCAATGCAAAAAACCTTGTACAGAAACATGAGACGCTTTGCTGTCCTTGAGTGAAAAATGACTGAGAAGAAGCATGCAGGTCCTGGCTCCCTCTCAGTCTCACAGTAGATGGTTATAACCCTGAGTTTATCTAAGAGCAGGCATGAAAATGTTGAGAGGGTGGTGTCTGCAATGCCAGGTTGTGTGAAGGAGGATTATGGCCATGGACCATAAAGGGATCTTGTGGAGAAGAACCAGTTCCATACAAGGAGAAACTAGGTGGTTGGCTCAGCCATTTTGTGAGCTGCAATGGACACTGTCGAGATAAATTGCCAGGTACCTTCTCTATGTTACCTTTCAAGATTTTGCAGATTCTAGTTTCTCAATAGTGGAGAGGAGAATTGGAAGTGTGACATGAATAGGGTAAGTTGGCATATTAATGAAAAGTGTGGAAAAGCGTTTATCCCAGGTCATGATTCTAAATTTGCCACCTAAGCCTTGAGGACTAACTCGTGCGAGCTTCTCTCAATGTTAAGAATCTGATTTTTTTTAATCCTCAGCTGATTAAAGCATCTCACTCATTATTCTTGACTCATCAGGGAGGGGAGAATCCTCCTCTCACAGATGCTGTCTGACTTGCTGATTAATTTTAGCTACTTTCACCTTCAATTCCAATTTCCAGTAACTGCAGTATTTCCCTTTGAAGATGTAATATCATAGTCACACTCAATCTATTCCCCATCCATTCTCCAGCAACTTTGAGGAATCTCCCCCACTTAAAATTTCATCCCTGGATATTGCTGCAACCAATCCAGGACAATACCTTGGGAGTATTTTAAAAATAATGTACTCACTGACAATTTTATTGCAATGCTTTCATTTATTAATTACAGCAAGTCTAGAGACAGGGAGAAAAGACTGTTCCATTGGATGCAGATCAGGAATCAAATGACGAATCTTCCAAGTGTACATCCAAGCAAGTCACCAATTCTGGGCTCACTCAGTGTACAAGTATTTGTTTGGTTAATTGGGAAGAACAAGTTATATTTGTGTAGCACCTTTAACATAGCTAAACAGTCCAAAGTCATTGCTGCAGCACTCCCATGAGGTCCCATGAAGGTGGGACAGTGTTGGAGAGTTTTTTTGCGCTGGAACCTCCAATCACCCTGATAATGTGTTACTATGCAAGAAAGGCTCGTGGGGACTCCAGGCCATGAGTTTTTATGTTTTTGGCCTGAACACTGCTGTCCTGGAGGAAAGAGGCAGAACAGCCTTGTTTGCAATGGAGGTGATACCAGCAATGGGTCCAAGCCCTGCCATTTGTACTCAGGAGTGTACATCAATTATAGAGTCATAGAGTCATAAGAGATGTACAGCATGGAAACAGACCCTTCGGTGCAACTCAACTGTACCAGCCAAGTTTCCCAAACTAGTCCCATTTGCCTGCATTTGGTCCATATCCCATTAACCCTTTCCTGTATGTTCCTGTACAAATGTCTTTTAAATGAAGAAACTGTACTTGCATCTATCATTTCCACATGCGAACCACACTCTGTGTGAAAAAGTTGCCCCTCAGGTCCCTTTTAAGTCTTTCGTCTGTCACCTTAAAAATATGCCATCTAATTTTGAACTCGCCTACCCCGGGAAAAGACATTTATTATTCACCTCATGATTTTATAAACATCTATAAGGTTACCCCGCAACCTCCTACACTCCAGTGAGTAAAGTCTCAACCTTTCCAGCCTATCCTTATAACTCAAACCATCCATTCCCGGTAACATCTTTGTAAATCTTTCCTGAACCCTCTCCTATTTGATAATATCCTCCCTATAGAATGAAGAAGGGTCCTGCACGAAACATCGAATTTCTTGATCCTCGGATTGTACCTGACTTACTGTGTCATTTCCAGCGCCATGCCTCATCAACTCTGATTTCTCCAGCATCTGCAGTCCTCATTGTCTCCTAATATCCTTCCTATAACAGGACAACCAGAACTGTGCTCAGTACTCTTACCCTGTACAAATGACAGCCCAACTCCAATACTCAATGGTCTGAGCAATGAAGGCAAGCATTCTAAACACTTCCTAGCCACCTTGTGTACTCAAAGAACCATGTACCTGACCCCTAGGTCTCTCTTTTCGACAGTACTATCCAGGATCGAAAAGTGTGGTGCTGGAGGTCAGGCAGCATCCGAGAAGCAGGAGAATTGACATTTCAGGCATAATCATTCTTGGATGCTGCCAGACCTGCTGCGCTTTTCCAGTGCCACACTTTTCAACTCTGATCTCCAGTATCTGCAGTCCTCACTTTCTCATAACGACAGGCCAGGGTCCTACTATTAACTGCATAAGTCCTGCCTTTGCTCATTTTACCAGAATACAATACCCGGCAATTATCCAAATTAAACTTCATCTGCTACTCCTCAGCCTATTGGCCCGATTGATCAAGATCTCTCTGTAATCTGAAATAATCTTCTTCACTGTTGACTATACCAACAGTTTTGGGGTCATCTGCAAACTTACTAATCATGCCTCCTAAATTCGCATCCAAATCATTTATATAAATGACTAACAATAGTGGACCCAGAACTGCTCCCTACTGAACACTGCTGGTCACAGGCCTCTAGTTTGAAAAACAACCCTCTGTTTCCTACTGTCAAGCCATTTTTATATCCAGTTAGCAAGCTCTCCCTGAATCCCATGTGATCTAATTTAATTAATCAGTCTATCAAGTGGAGCCTTGTAAAAGGCTTTACTAAAGTCCATGTAGACAACATTCACTGTTTTGCCCTCATCTATCTTTTTGGTCACATCAAAAAAACTCAAACAAGTTTGTGAGACACGATTTCCCATGCATGAAGCCATGCTGATTATTCCTAATCAGACCTTACCTCTCCAAATGCATGAAAATCTTATCTTTCAGAATCCCCTGCAACAATGTACACCTCATTGATGTCAGACTCACTGGTCTATAATTCCCAGGCTTCTCCTTACAGTCTTTCTTAAATAAAGACACTACATTGGCCATCCTCCAGCCATCCAGCACCTCACCTGTGGCTATAGATGATACAAATATCTCTGTCAGGGGCCCCACAATTTCTTCCCTAACTTTCCACAATGCCCTGGGATACACTTGATCAGGTCCTGGAGATTTATCCACCTTTTTGTTTTCTAAGACTTCCATCACCTCCTCTTCTGTAATGTGAACTGTTTTCAAGACATCAATATTTATTTCCCTGAGTTCCCTAACCTCCTTGTCTTTCTCCATGGTAAATACTGATGGAAAATATTCATTTGGTATCTCTCTCATTTCCTGTGGTTCCACACATACATGTTGATTTTTACAGGGCCCTATTCTCTCTCCCTAGTGGCTATTTTGCTCTCAATATACTTGTAGAATCGCTTTAGATTATTCTTAACCTTATCTGCCAAAGCTATCTCATATCCACTTTATGCCCTCCTGATTTCCATCCCAAACATATGCCTCCTTCTTATTTTTGACCAGAGTCTCAATATCTTTATGCATTCAGTGTTCCCTACAAATACCAGCCTTACCCTCCACTCTAACAAGAACATAATGCCTCTGAACTCGTGTTATCTCACTTTTGAAAGCCTTCCACTTTCCAGTCATCCCTTTACCTCTGAACAGTCTTCCCCTATTAGCTTTTAAAAGTTCCTGTTTCATAACGTCAAAATTGACCTTACTCTAATTAAACCTATCCCTTTCTGTAACTATTATTGCGGCAGTGCAAGTTCAGAACAAAACATCATAACTTAAAATCAGCAAAGTGTGTGTCAGTAATGTCCAAGAACCATCAAAGATGGCCGAAACTGTCTGTGCAAGCACAAATAGTGTCAGTGATATCACACAGCTGCAACAAAGCCTTCACTGCTGGAATAAAACACTTTGGTCTATTTGCATATAGTTCACCCAGTCTTTAGGTACAGTGCAACCCAGGATTCACCTAGTCTGTGGGTACACTGTGGCCCAGAGTTGACTCAGTCTGTGAATACACTGCAGTGTGGAGTTCACCCAGCCTGGGCCTGAGGTTCACCCAGCTTATGGGTACACTGTGGCCCAGGGTTTACTCAGTCTGTGAATACACTGCAGTGTGGGGTTCACCCTGTGAGTACACAGAAGCCCTGGGTTTACCCAGTCTGTGGTGCACCAACCGATACTGTAGGTTTTAACTGAGTCCTGCAGCATGATGATATCGGATGTGTATCTTTTTTCTTCCTGAAGCTATCATTCTGTTGCTGTACAGTAGTACTGTGGTGCAAACCTGTGTTCTTACACATGAGCAGCTGCAGAACCACCAGCAGTGAAGTATAACAGTCTAAAATTTAAGTGAGGCCTCTGTGGGGTTATGTCAGGAGTCATGTACTTCTTCAGTTAAATATGGAATTTTTCTTCAAAATAGCTATTGCTACTGGGTGTAGGATCAAAGGAAATAAGAGTATGAGTGTTATGACTCATAGCTTTTAACACCCACTTTGAGTTAATTTTGATCAGGAATATATCCCTGATAACTTCTATCCAATGAATTCAAGCCAGTCCATCACATTAAAATGCCTGGTCTTGGGCCTGTAGGATTGACATAGCTGTCCCACATTGGAAGAAACTGACCCAGAATGTTTTACCTTCCCCAAATAACCTGCTTCATTTTAATAAACATTAGCTATCCTATAAACATCCCAAATATTTGAAGAATCTTGGATTTCTCTGTCCAGAATATGTATTTCCCAACTTAAGGAGTATATTTATGAGTGTTCACTTCAGTTGTAAGAGTAAAACTTATATGAGGTGATTGATTAATTTTGCTATTTTACTAATAAAACACGTCCAAGGACTCCTTAATAATTATCCTTAATAATGGACTCTACAATATTACCAAAAACTGAATTCAGGTTAACTGGCCTGTCTTCTGCCTCCCTCCCTTCTTAAACCGGGATGTTATATTAGCCATTTTCCAGTCCTGTGTGACCCTTCCTGAATGCACTAATTCCTGAAAAATCACCACCAATGTCCCTACAAACTCCTCAGCTATCTCTTTCAGAACCCTAATGTGTAGTCCATCTGGTCCAGGTGATTCATTCTCCTTCAGACCTTTCTGATTCCCCAGCACCTTTATCTTAATCAACCTCTGCTCCCCGACTCTTTTGAAGTTCTGGTATGTTGCTGGTGTTTTCCACTGTAAAAACTGATACAAAGTACCTATTCAGTTCCTCTGCGATTTTTTTTTTAGATTACTTACAGTGTGGAAACAGGCCCTTCAGCCCAACAAGTCCACACCGACCCACTGAAGCGCAACCCACCCATTACCCAACATTTACCCCTTTACCTAACACTATGGGCAATTTAGCATGACCAACTCACCTAACCTGCACATCTTTGGACTGTGGGAGGAAACCGGAGCACCCGGAGGAAACCCACGCAGACACAGGGAGAATGTGCAAACTCCACACAGTCAGTCGCCTGAGTCGGGAATTGAACCCAGGTCTCTGGCGCTGTGAGGCAGCAGTGCTAACCACTGTGCCACCGATCTGATTACTACTTCTGCAGCCTCATTTTCCAGAGGTCCAACGTCGACTCTTGCCTCTCTTTTATCTTTTATATATCCAAAATAACTCTTGTAAGAGTTGGGGAAGGCAATTGTCTAGTGGTATTATCACTCCACTGTTAATCCAGAGACCTAGGTGATGTTCTGGGGACCGAGGTTTGAATCCCACCACTGCAGATGGTGGAATTTGAATTAAAAATCTAATGAGAACCATGAATTGATTGTCAAAAAACCCATCTGATTCATAAATATCATTTAGGGAAGGATACTGCCACTATTACCTGGTCTGACCTACATGTGAATCCAGATCCACAGCAATGTGGTTGACTCTTAACTGTCCATTGGGGATGTGCAATAAATGCTGGCCCAGCCAGCAATACCCTCATCCCAGAAGGAATAAAAATAATCTTATTTTTTATTACTAGATATCATACTGTCATATTTAATCTTTCCCACACTTATCCTCTGCTGGTTTTTAAAGGCTTCCTTATCCTCTGGTTTCCCACTAATCTTCACTACATTTATATGCTTTTTCTTTTGCTTTTATGCTGTCTCTGACTTCCCTTTTTCGCCAGGAATGCCTCATCTCCCCTTTGCCTGTTTCTTCATCCGTGGGACAAATTTCTGCTGTACTTCCTGAATTATCCTGAAAAATCCCTGCCATGGCTGCTCCAGCATCTTTACTGTTTGGCTCCCCTTCCATTTAAGGATTAGTGGTGCTGGAAGAGCACAGCAGTTCAGGCAGCATCCAAGGAGCTTCGAAATCGACATTTCGGGCAAATGCCCTTCATCAGGAATAAAGGCAGTGAGCCTGAAGCCTGGAGAGATAAGCTAGAGGAGGGTGGGAGTGGGGAGAAAGTAGCATAGAGTACAATGGGTGAGTGGGGGAGGGGATGAAGGTGATAGGTCAGGGAGGAGAAGGTTGAGTGGATAGGTGGAAAAGGAGATAGGCAGGTAGGACAAGTCCGGACAAGTCATGGGGACAGTTACTGAGCTGGAAGTTTAGAACTAGGGTGAAGTGGGGGAAGGGGAAATGAGGAGCGAGTTTGTTTTACGACATGGTTGAAGAGCTTCAGGGCAGAGGAAATGACCTGGGAGTTGCAGTGGGAGAGGGACTCCCTGAGATTCTTGTAGAGAGAGGAGGAAAACTTCTTCAAGGCAGGCATCCTTGCAAGAGGATTCGCAGTAGGGGTAAAATCAACGAGGTAAAAACAATGACTGATTTCGAAGCTCCTTGGATGCTGCCTGAATTGCTGTGCTCTTCCAGCACCACTAATCCAGAATCTGGTTTCCAGCATCTGCAGTCATTGTTTTTACCTCCCCTTCCATTCAAGTCTGGCCATCTCCTCCCTCATGTCTTTGTAGTTACCTTTAATCAATTGTACTACCATTAAATCTGATTTCAGTTTCTCCCTCTCAAACTATAGGGTGAATTTTATTATATTATGGCTACTAGTCCCTAACAGTTACTTCACCTTCTGCTCCCTAATCAAGTCTGCCTCATTGCACATCAATAAATCCAGAATTGCCTGCTTCCTAGTGGGCTCAAACTGCTGCTAGAAACTATCTCACAGACATTCTACAAATGCCTTTTCTTGAGACCCACTCTCAGCTAATTTTCCCAGTCTATTTGTATATTGAATTCCCCCATGATTATTGTAATAGTGCCTTTTCTATCTCCTGATTTATTTTCTTCTCTACGTCCTGACTACCGCTAGAAGGTCTGTACACAGCTTCCATCAGGGCCTTTTTCCCTTTGCCGCTCCTTATCTTTACCCACACAGATTCTATGCCTTCCAACTCTATATCACTACTTACTATTGATTTAATTTCATTTCTTACTAACAAGGGAACCCCGCCCCTTCATCCACCTGACCGTCCTTTTGATAGAACATTATAACCTTAGATATTTAGTTCCCAACCCCTTTGATACCCGCAACACTGTACTTGTCAATTTCAATATGTGCTACAAGCTCATTTACCTTGTTTATACTGCGTGCATTTAAGTACAATACTCACAGTCTTGTGCTGACTACCTCCCTTATCACAGTTGTCCCCATATGTACTGTGCCTGAAGTTTAATTCCTTACCCTTTCCATACTCTTTATCCTATTACTTGTTCTGGAAACTTTAACCTCTGCTGAGACCTCCCTGCCTTTTAACATTTTCCATAATTTTCTATTCATCTGAACTCACCACACTCTTTAATTTAAAGCCCCAGTCTAGTTATACAATTTGCAAGGACTCTAGTCTCAGCATGATTCAGGTAGGGCCCATCGGAACAATCCCCTCATTCCCCAGTACTGATGCGAATGTCGACAAGACTGAATAGTTTATGATTATTTAATGATAGGATATTTTAATTTAAAAAATTTTCTTCCCTCCAACAAAACTGATAAGGAATAATTTCCTATAAGTTATTACCATCAACCCATGCTATAAATGTCTTACAGCAATCTGAAGGTAATAAAATCAATAAATACCTGTCTTCTCAGTTCTTCTGGGAGGCATTTTGAAATTTTCTGAGGCTGTAAAAATATGTTTATCATATTATAGATGAGTGTATAGCTGCTAAAATTTCAATACTGCTCATTTTCATCAGAGCTATTTAACGGAAAGTGTCTTTTGGAGCTAAACAGTAGAAATCTGAAGCATTAATAAATAGAGCAGTGGCTCCATACTGGACTAATAATCTGAGGTTATGAGTTGCAGTTCTACCATAGCACCTTTTAAGAATTTTGAATTCAGTTTAAAAATCTAGATATAAAATACTGGTGTTGGTAAAAGTGAGTGCGAAACTGTTGGATTGTTACAAACCCTCACCGACTCACAAATATCCCTTCACAGAAGGAAACAGGCTATCTACCAAGTCTGAGCCTGTGTATGACTATAGTCCTGCATCAATTTTCTACATTGAAATACTGACTACACTCTAAAATTGGCTGTAAAACAATTTGGAGATTTATGGAGTCTTGAAAGGTGCTATATAAATGTAAACTTCTTCCAAGTGGTCATGTTTTGCAAACAAGGAATGACCAGTAAATGCCAATCTTGGCAGCAGTGCATCTATCTCATGACTGACATTTTTGATCAGGTCTTCATGTATTCAACTTTCAACATCACACCTTCCAGTTTAATTATATCACCTGAAGTAGTTAAAACAGCTGAAAAAGAGTAAGTGAAATTGATACTCAATGAGGAAGCTGAATATTTTAGGGGGAAGAGAATAAAGGGAATTGCTCGCGGCACGGTGGCACAGTGGTTAGCACTGCTGCCTCACAGCGCCAGAGACCTGGGTTCAATTCCCACCTCAGGTGACTGACTGTATGGAGTTTGCACATTCTCCCTGTGTACCTGCGTGGGTTTCCTCCGGGTGCTCCGGTTTCCTCCCACAGTCCAAAAATGTGCAGGTCAGGTGAATTGGCCATGCTAAATTGCCCCTAGTGTTAGGTAAGGGGTAAATATAGGGGTATGGGTGGGTTGCGCTTCGGCGGGTCGGTGTGGACTTGTTGGGCCGAAGGGCCTGTTTCCACACTGTAAGTAATCTAAAAAAATAGATACAGACTGTGCACAGTAACAAATGAGTTTGATTCAAGTTTTCAAGAAATGAGGTCAATTTAAAAACGTTTGACAAACAAAGGCTTAAACTCATACTTATGAGCACCAAAATCACTGACCTCCCTTCCTGCCAGTTGCAGAACAGTTGCTCCCAGACACTGTCTCTGTCTTATACTTGCTCCTTTGTACTTTGTCACTAAAAAGTAGGAAAGCTGACAAATCGGAACAGGAGTAGGCCATTCATCCCTCTGGTGGCTTGCTGGATTTATCTACCATCAGTGGAGCACTGACACATTTTTCTAAAATTCATTGCTCATTATCTTAACTAATGTTGCCTCTTAACTGTGCAGCTCAAAGGTTCCTATACAGTGTGGTCAGGCCATCTGATTTAAGATATTACATAGTCACGGTCACAGAAACAAATGTAAAGAGCTTACACAATTACAAACAAATTGGCTTCACGCTTTGAAAAGGAAATTAGAGAAAATATTGATCCTAACTTGCATCAAATCTTGTTCACCCTTCATCCTTGTGCTTGCCAACCCACATTGGTTCCCAATTCTGGAGTGCGTTCAATTTAAAAGTCTCAACCTTGTGTTCAAATCCCTTCATACACTCAATGGTCAGTGAAATTTTCTCCAACCAAACAATTCTCCGAGATCTCTGCGTTCCCCAAATTTAACCTTGTGACCCTGCTATGAGGAGCCAGACTTACAGCTGGCCAGCACACGGAGATTTCCTCCTTAAACATACCCATCTTGTTACCCTCTCTCCTCCTTTATAATCCTTATTAAAATCTAGCTAATTACACCTAACTTTTGATCATCTGACCCAATGTCTCCACATGGATGGGGGGGGTTGGCAGGCAGACGAGTGACCACCAGGCAGTCCAGGAGATCCAGGAAACATCGAGAATCAGAACAGGAGTAGGCCATTCAGCCCTTTGAGCCTGTCCTGCCTTTCAATATGATCATGGCTGATCATTCAACTCAGCAACCTGTCCCTGCCTTCTCCCCATGCCTTTTGATCCCTTTAGCACTTAAAACTATAGATAGAAAGGTTGTTCAGGAGACCCTGAGGTCCCTTTCACTAGTCAGTTTTTCACACTGGGTATTAATGGAGGTAATAGTTCTCAGAGGAATGCAGCAAAAGCTGAGCCCATGGTATCACAGCTATAGAGGAAGGAAGGAAGGCGAGTGGATGGTCAGTAGTAATGTGGATTCATTATTTAGGATAATTAATTTAGACAATTCTGCAGCTGTAGATGTGATTCCCAGATGCTATATTGCCTTCCAGTACCAAGGGCAAAGATGTCACAGAGTGGCTACAGGAAATTCTGCAGGGGGAGGGTTAACAGCCAGAGGTCATGGTCTCCATTGGTACCAACAAGAAAGACTGGAAAAAGGACATGGTGAACTTTATGCCAGGAAGGGTATTATTGTTGGTCTTGAATGTTTTCTGTAATTTGTTTCATTTAGTGATGACAAAGGTGTCATCCACGTAGTGAACGCAAAGTTTGGGTGGGGTGGTTGGCAGAGCTGTTTGTTCAAGTCTCTGATTACTGCCTCTGCTAAGAACCCTGATATCGGAGATCCCATGGGTGTTCCATTGGTTTGTCTGTAGGTTTTGTTGTTGAAGGTAGTGTGCGGTAAGGCATAGGTCCACTAGCTTGATGATACTGTCCTGGTTGATGAAGTTAGTGGTGTTTGGTGTATATGTCTTCAGTGAAACATTCACTGAAGAGGATGAAAACAACAATAAATTGCCATTCCTAGATGTCACAGTAGAGCGAAAAGCCAATGGGGATCTTCAAACCGGCCTCTACAGCAAAACAACACATATAGACCAAATATTGAACTATAGAAGCAATCACCACAACACTCACAAACGAAGCTGCATCAGAACATTATTTCAATGAGCCAACACACACTGCAGCACAGAGGAACTATGCGGAGCAGAGGAAAATCACCTATACCGTGTATTCAAAAAGAATGGGTACCCAATGAACACAGTCCGCCAATTTCTCAGCAACAAACCCAAACAAGCAGACAAAACACGTCCAGAAACCCTAGCCACTCTCCCCTACATCAAAGACATCTTGGAAATGACTGCCAGACTACTCAGACCCCTTGGCATCATGGTAGCTCACAAACCCACCAACACACTAAAACAGCAGCTAATGAACTTGAAAGACAACAAGCAAAACTTTAGTAATTTACAAAATACCATGCAAGGACTGTAACAAACATTACATTGGACAAACAGGCAGAAAACTAGCCACCAGGATACATGAACAACAACTAGCCACAAAAAGACATGACCCTCTCTCATTAGTATCCTCACATACAGATGAGGAAGGACACCACTTCGACTAGGATAACACATCCATCCTAGGACAAGCCAAACAAAGATACGCATGAGAATTCCTAGAAACATGGCATTCCAACCGGAACTCTATCAACAAACACATCGAGTTAGACCCCATCTACCACCCCGTGAGAAAAGGAACAGGAAGTGACTTCACCACAGGAAATAACATCACCAACTCAAAGAAACCCAAACATATAAATAGAAAGCAGGAATTTTCAGCATTGTTGTGCCTGAGGCCCACTGAAAATGTTACCTAGTAGGGTAATGAAACATTTGGAAATGAACCTTCCAGCTCAGCAAGCAAACCTACATCCAAAACCTCAACCTGAGCTACAAATCTTCTCAAAATTCGCTATTATTGGCTCTCACCACCGAATTCATTGGTGCACTTGGCCTCAGAAACAGATTCTATCTTGACAACTGTTAGTTGTCTTTCAGCAGAGACATTAAACCAAAGCTTATTTTATCCTCTTGGTTAAATCTTAGACATTCCACAGTACCAATTTGAAGACTTAATCAATTTAAACCAGTCTTGACCTTGAACACCTCTGTCAAACATCATCTCAATCGTCACTGCTCCAAGTACAACAGCAGCTTTATCAATCTCTCCACATAACCAAAGTCATTCATTTCTGGTACTATTCCAGTAAATATTTACTGCATTCTGTCCAAGGATTTCTTTAAGCGTGATGAACAAAATTGAACTCAATACACCAGGTGAGGCTTAACTAGAGGTTTATAAAGGTTTGGCATAACCCTCTTATTTTTGTACTGTAGGCCATTATTCATGAAGTCAAAGTTCTGATACGGTTTTATTAACAACATTTTCTTACCATCTTGTAAGTATTGTTTATGGAACCCCTCAGGTCTCTCTGTTCCTGCATCTCTTTTAAACTACATAACTTATCGCATGTTGTCTCTCCTCACTTTCATCCCAAAATAAATTACTTTGTACCCAACTATGTTCAATTTCATCTGCAATATTCCTGCCCATTTCACTGGTCTATTTATCTATATACCTAAGTCTAAGTTATCAATATAAATCAAAGTGAATATTAGTGGCAATATTGGCTGATAGGGAATTCCATTCTAACTTCCCTCTTGTTTGTAAAGGAACTCTAGCTCTCTGCTTCCTATCCCTTATCCAATCTGATATCAACACTATCACTGTCACTGTAACCCCATGGGCTATAAATTTGTTAACAAATCAATCATATCAATTGGTTTGAATGTCCATGCACACAACATCAATGCAATTATGTTCACCAACCCTTTAAATGTCTCATCAAAGAACTCAAGCCAGTAATCCAATTCAATTTGCCAGTATAATAGTACTTCCTGCTGTATGTTGCTGAAGTTTTGCAAGTGTCAGTTTAAAGTGGATTCCCCTTCAAGGACATGTCACACTGCACAGGATTTGTGACTCATTCCACAAAACAGTGTCAGAATAATCCAGACCCAACCAGTTTCAAAACTCAATTTCAAGACTGTAATGCTGAAATCCAACCCTGTTTTTGATGTTTCTGGGATTCAAATTGCAAATGGCTGGCTACTCCTTTGTTATCTCATGGGACTAACGTAAGTTCACTTTTCGCAATAGCTTGCTCTGGAGAGAAAGGTACCATGATTTCATTTCTCTTGGCATGTATTTGGAAAGTCTGGTAGAGCTCACTACATTGTAACTTATGATAAAAAGGAAGAAATTTCTCAAGTTGGCTGAATATCTACTCATGCCCCTCCTCCAACGATTCAATCTTGTAAAACCGAAAGCATGAGCCTGGATATCCCTTTAATTTTGAGCATGCCGTTTGATTCACTTAATAAGAACAATAAATAAGAATTGCAGGGAGGCAATGGCCTAGCGGTATATTACTATACAATCAATCCATAGCTCCCAGTAACAATCTGGGAGATCCTGGTTTGAACCTCATCATGTTGGGTGGTGGAATTTGAATTCAATTAAAAAATCTGGAATTAAGAATCTATTGATGACCATGAAACTTCTGCTCTTTAGAGAAGGAAAAGAATTACCAGGTCTGGCCTACATGTGATTCCAGACCCACAGCAATGTGATTGACTCTCAACTGTCCTCTGAGTAATTAGGGATTGCCAATAAATGCTGTCCTAGCCAGCAACACCTACATCTCATAAATGAATAAAAAACACACACAGATATCACAAGTGATTTTAGCCATAATGGCCGAGTGGCAATGGCCAGTAAAGTCGTGCTCCAATCTTCTGGGCCTGCCTCGTGTAATCCAATCTGTGACTCTGCAGTGAAGTGTCAACAGCAGGAGTTAGAGCAGCAGAACACTCTTGCTAGGATTTCTAATGAAGTTGAAAAGTCAGCTTTGCTGAAATTTAGCAATGGAGGCAGTTCCATCCTGTCCCCTTGCCCTTTTCTAGCAATAAGTGAAGACCTGTGCCATGAAGGTGCCCATCGTCCAATTTAAATTCAACAACCACCTGATGAAGGAGCAGTGCTCTGAAAGCTAGTGCTTCCAAATAAACCTGTTGGACTATAACCTGGTGTTGTGTGATTTTTAACTTTTTACACCCCAGTTTAACACCGGCATCTCCAAATCATAGCATAATTCTCAACCTTTTGACTAAGCCTGATGGTAGTTTCTGTTTGGGATGAAATGCAAGTTAGTCTTTTTATTGTTTTTGGGTGGATCTCAATGCTGGCTTCAGCCTGACGCTCACAACATTGCAAGCTTTGCAATGATTGATGGAACTTTATGCTGCCTCAGGCCTGGTGACAATATGGTGAAGATCCAATAATATTCAACTGCTTGATGCCTATGCTCAAAACTGTGCAAGAAATACTTGATGAGGAAGATCTTATTTGACCTTTGTGGTTTTCAAGCCCATGAACATCTTCCAATATGATTTCCTCAGCATATGAAGCACTGCTGCTGAGTCTAACTGTGGAACCGTTGCTTACACTGCTATCACAAAGGAGCCATATTGAGACATTCACATACATAATCCTCATATTCCTGTCTTGGATGTTTTTATGCTGCTCTCCAGATTTGGGTGGCTAGCAACAACACTGAGATCAATGATCTGGTTGGGATTTGGAGCAGCATATGGCAAGAAAAGTGACTTTGTCAATGGATGCCAGTAGAGTCATCCTACCCTGTCCCCTCAGCTTTGCTATTGTGTGAAGTCAGGGCCATTTGGGATCAGCCCAGAATATGTCGCACCTTTGAAAGATCTGGATACATGGCAGCCAAATACAAACCAATCTCCAGCAAGAATTGCAAGGAGGAAGGCCACCAAATGAAGTACTGCTGGAGGAGGCCATTTGTATTGCCTTCCCAAAATGCAGCATTACCTATCAGCAGGCAGCAAGACCAAGATGTCGCGTGACAAATGGTTCACAAAAGATGGAGAAAGTGAGGACTGCAGATGTTGGAGATTAGCGTTAAGATTGTGGTGCTGAAAAAGTACAGCAGGTTAGGCAGCATCTGAGGAGCAGAGGAATTGACGTTTCGGGCATAAGCCCTTCATCAGGAATGAGGCTTGTGGGCTGGGGGGGCGGGGCTAAGAGATAAATGAGAGGGGGTGGGGTTGGGGGAAGGTAGCTGAGAAGGTGATAGGTATGAGAGGAGGGTGGAGCAGATAGATGGGAAAGTTGATGGACAGGTCAAGAGGGTGGCGCTGAGTTGGAGGCTTGGGACTAGGATAATATAGGGGAGGGAAAACGAGGAAACTGGTGAAATCCACATTGATCCGGTGTGGTTGCAGGGTCTTAAGGTGAAGTCTGACGTGTTCTTCCTCCAGGCATCGGGTGGTAAGGGTTTGGTGATGGAGGAGGCCCAGGATATGCATGTCCTTTACAGAGTGGGAGAGGGAGTTGAAGTGTGTCAGCTGCAAGGTGGTGGGGTTGGTTGGTGCGGGTATCCCAGGGGATACCACATCGGGGCAACGGATACAGTAGATGACATTGATGGATGTATAAGTAAATTTCTGTCAAATGTGGAAGGATCCTTTGGGGCCTTGGACAGAAGTGAGGTGGGAGGTATAGGCACAGCTTTTGCACTTCCTGCGGTGCTGGGAATGGGCTGTGGGCTTGGGGGGGGGGAGTGTGGATCTGACAAGGGAGTCGCGGAGGGAATGATCTCTCTGTAATGCTGACAGGGGTGGGGAGGGAAATATATCCCTGGTGGTGAGGTCCATGTTAGGTGACGGAAGTGGCGGAAGATGATGCGATGTATACGGAGGTTGGTGGGGTGGAAGGTAAGGACCACACCCTGGCCCACAAACCTCATTCCATAGAAAGGCTTATGCCCGAAACATCAATTCTCCTGCTCCTTGGATGCTGCCTGACCTGCTGTGCTTTTCCAGGTTTATAAAAGATACCATCTTCAAGAGGTCCAGCCAAGTGATTGGTTGGTAGGTAGGAGGACAACCATAAGAAGAAGGTCCAGGAAAATGACACAAACTCCCATTAAACAAATAGCAAGAAGCACTGTATGTCATAAATGGATAACAGCCGATAAGGAAGGGTCAGAAAAGTACGCTAACAAAAAAAGGCAACAAAACACTAAAGAGATAAAGGAGAAGAGCCTCCAACTCCAAGACTTGAATTAGCAAAGGGCCTACTGCACTGATCTCCTGGAAGCAGGGAGCAACAATGTCCTAGAAAAATAGAGAGGAGAGTCAGCATCAAAATAGTTGAGCCAAACTTTTCTGGTTATATAACCTCTACCCAGTGAAACAAAAGCCTTCCAATGAAACCTGGAGTCAAGCAAAGCTTTCTCCTCTAGTTTATTAGTGTGCTGTATTGAACATTTTGCCAAGTCCATCAGGAGGGTTGTGGGCATAAGCCTAGACAGGAGGAACCTTGGATGAACTGGGAAATCCATTTCTTACTGAAGACCAGGCATGTGGCATTCAAGTTGAATGACTCAGACCTTTACAGGAAATCCAGATATGACCTCTATCAGGCCATTAGAGATGCCAAGAGGCAGCACCGCACTAAGTTAGAGACACAAACTAACCATACAGACACCCGCCACCGGTGGCAAGGCCTACTCGGCATAACGAATTACAAAATGAAGCAGAATAGAACAGTGGACAAAAACACTTCTCTCCCTGATGTGCGCAATGCTCTTTATGCTTGGTTTGAGAAGAATGCCAGTGGCGCGGTGTCACCTGCCCTGACAGCCTCTGATGTATCCATTCCCACAGCCACTGCTGCAGACGTCAGATCAGCTTTCCAGAGAGTGAACCCCAGGAAGGCGATTGGCCCAGATGGAGTCCATGGCTGTGCACTTAGATCCTGCATGGACCAGTGGGCAGGAGCACTCACTGATATCTTTATCCTCTTCTTGCTACAATCTGAAGTCCTCACTTGCCTCCATCATCATTGAAGTATCAAAGAAAACACATGCAAAAAGCCCCAATGACTACCGCCTGGTGGCTTTGACTTCCATAACTATGAAGTGCCTCGAAAGGTTAATCATGGCTCACCGTCAACTCTAGCCTGCCAATGTCATTTGATCCCTTGCACGTTGCCAACTGGCAAGACAGATCCACAGCAGATACCATTTCCCTAGCCCTACACTCATCCTCAGAACATTTGGATAATAAGGATACCTACGTCAGGTATCTAATTATCAACTACAGCTCTGCCTTCAACCAATCCCAAACAAACCAAACTCCAAGCTCCAAGACCTAGGTCTTTGCTCCGTCCTCTGCAACTGGATCCTCAGCTTCCTGACCCACAGACCGCAATCAGTGAAGATAGACAACAGCACCTCCTCCACATTGGTGCCCCACAAGGATGTGTACCCAGCCCCATACTGTATTCCCTGTACAATCATGACTGTGTGGTCATATTTTGTCTGAACGCCATCCACAAGTTTGCTGCCAACGTCACCGTTGTCAGCCAGATATCAAACAATGATGAGTCAGAGTACAGGAAGGAAACAGAATGCTTGGTGTTGTGGGGCAACGATAACAATCTCTCTCAATGTCAGCAAAACTGAAGAACTGATCATCAACCTCAGGAAGAAAGGAGGAGGACTCACTTCTATCTACCTCCATGAAGCTGGGGTGGAGAGGGTTGAGGGTGTCAAGTTCCTAGGAGTGATGATAACCAAACAATCTGTCCTGGACCACCCATGTAGATGCAATGATCAGGCCTCTTTTTCCTCAAAAAGCTAAGGAAATTTGGCATGTCTAGAAGGATCCTTACCAACTTTTACAGATGGACCATACAAAGCATTCGATCTAGGTGCATCATAGCTTGGTATGACAACTGCTCTGCCCACAACTATAAGAAACTACAGAAAGTTGTGAACACAGCCCAGAGCGTCAGGCAAACCAACCTTCGATCCATTGACTCCATCTACACTTCTTGTTGCTGTGGAAAGGCAGCCAACATCATCAAAGACCCCTCCCATCCCAGTTATAATCTCTTCCAACATCTTCCATCAGGCAGAAGATAGAAAAGCTTAAATACACGTACCAAATGGTTAAAGAGCAGCTCCTTCCCACTATTATTAGATTGCTGAATGGACCTCCCAAATTTCAAATCTAATGTTGATCTCGCTTTTGTGCACCTCCTGTGCAGCCATAATCTTGTATGCCTCACTCTGTTCAAACACCCTATGATCTGTATGTCCTTGGATGTTATGATCTGCCTGTACTGCATGCAAAACAAAACTTTTCACTGTACTTAAGTACATGTGACAAAAAAATCAAATTAAATCAAAGGAAGACACTCAGGTTAAAGCTTCATTGTAAGTGGATAATGTCACCATTCCCTGCTCAGACTAATGAACATCTGTGATTCAAATCAATTCAAACTGGCCTTGGGACTCAAAGCAAACAGAGGAGAGGGGCAATTTTCCCTCTTTTTTGGTGTGTGGACCTCTAAGATCCATCATACTGCCTTTGAAAACCACAAGTCAACGGGTTGTCACACCACAGAACTTCAGCGAGGCATCTTATGTTGGAAAAAGGTGATTTCTTTAGAAACTGGGCTGACCAGTTTTTTTGTCCTTTTCACTGTCAGGTCAGATTACCTGAAGGTCTTAGAAAAAATATTCAGGGGGGTTAGGGAATGCACCAAGAACAGGGAGAAGTGTATAACTAAGATAAAACAGAAACTGGGCAAGTGGGAGTGATACTCTCATCCCCCCAATCCCCCAAACCCCCCAACATATATACACACACACACACATACCCCATCACCACCCCCATGACACAGATCTGGTCCACACCCAGTTCCCAGACCAGAGCAGTCACGATGAACTGTTGCCATTTCAGGAGATCAAAAATGGATTGTGTTTGCAATGATGGCAGATCCCCAGATTAAGAGGATGAAACATACCAAATATCATCCACATCTTATAAGAATAATGTACTGGATGCTGGAAATCTGAAATGCTATAAAAGCCTGTCAGATTGAGCAGCATCTAAGAAGAGAAAAACAGAGTTAATGTTTCAGGTCTGTGTTCTTTCATTAGAACTAAGGAAAGCTCATAAGGTTTTGAGAGACTGTAAGTGAGAAAGGGGGAGGAAGAGCACAAGGGAAGAATGGTCATAGGATGGAGGGCAGAGATAATTAATGACAAAAGGATTAATGGCTCAAAAGCCAAATATGATCATAAAGGCAAGAAACAAAAGATGTGTCAAGCTCAGTTGCTAAATATTTTGAGAATAATGTCTGAATTCATATTAAAGGAATAAGAGCAGGTTCCAAGGTATTCAGAATCATGAGGTGCCTGGAGAAGATAACTTGTATTGAGCTTTGCATATTATGACAAGCGAAAAGGTCAGCATGGGACATGGTACAAGAACAGAGTGTCAAGCATCAGGAAGGTTGGGATCGTGATTTTGGCCAAAATAGAGGTGTTCAGCAAAGTGGTCTCCAGTTTATATTTGGTTTCCCCAACTTAGCAGATGCCATCATGAACCATGTGTTCAATATCTTACATTGAAAGGTAAGTTATTGTTTTACTTGGAAAGAGTGTGTAGGGCCTTGGAAATTGAGATGGAAGGAAAGGTAGATGTTGCATCTCCCTGGCTTGCAGAGGAAGGTACAGTAGAAAGGAGAGGAGATGTTGGGGATGACTGAGAAGATGAGAATATAATGGATGAAGTGGAATTATAATGATACTATGATGTTAAGAGGTGTGATTTGTCCTGTTTTTTTTCAAAGAGAGGTTTTGAGCCATAGTTGCTGAACTGTCTACTCAAAAGCAATAAAGTAAACAGCTTGAGAGGCCTTGGGATTTTTTTTAAGTTGGGACAATAGAAACAGCCTGAACAAGGGTTTTAGTTTACCTTTCAGTAGTTGCTATACATCTCTCCCTGTTTCAGCCAAACGCTTGAGTTCCCTCTCTCTGCCATCCTGGAAACATTCCATGTGAGATAATCTATTTTATTGAATTTGCCTTTGCCATGGGTATGTTAATGGGCTGTTACTATATTGGAACAGTTGCTGTTTAGTAGCTAAATAATCTATTATTCTGTTAAGTTTTCCAATAGAGTTGAAGTTATATTAAGTCTTCTTTCTTTTGCTTAACTGTAGAGTATGAATAAAGTGCGTTTTGCTTAAAGCCAAGTAGTGTAACCAGTCAAACTATATTTGGACCACAGCACCTTATACTTTCCTTTAAATAAGATACAGTTAGGGTCTAGGCTTTCTCCTTGATATATTTCAGGAGTTTAACTGGTCCACAACAGACTCTACAGAATGTTGAAAGGGGCAGGTGGGGAAGATACATTTTGAGGTAGCATTACGCTGGTGAAAATAATGGAGGAATTTCACCAACATTTTCGTAGACAGTTTTGAGAATGTGAACAAGGTGTAGTTCTAAAATGCAAATTTCCTCTAGAGGGCAGTTTCCTGTGGCTGAGCCCTGGCCTGTAGTTTCATACAAATCCAGTAGAGGTTCTCAGCGCGACTCGGGAAGATGTGTGCCATTCCACAGAAATCCAGTCAATGGATATGTACAAATATGGATATTGTATTGTGTATAAGGTCATAAAAGTAACAACATAACTTTTCAAGTAATTTATTCACCAGACTGATAAATGGGCCCTTTGGTGTTATTCAAAACGCTGAAAGTGTTGTGATCAAACTTGCTATCCTTAGTAGCCACACACACAGATGACAAGCAACATGAATTCGGCTGGGACAACACTACCATTATAGGGCAAGCCAAACAGAGAACAGCCAGGGAATTCCTAGAGGCATGGCACTCATCCACAGACTCTATCAACAAACACATCGACCTGGACCCAATATACCGGCCACTACAGCGGACAGCTGGAACTGACAACCGGAAGCAGCAGAGACAGACCACTATAAATGCCGGAGGAAACAGCACAGAACCGCTTCACAGGAGGCTCCCACGCACTGAGGACAGGGGACGAAACGTTTGCAAGACAAATTCCCAGCTCGGCGAACAGAACCACAACAACGAGCACCCGAGCTACAAATCTTCTCCCAAACTTTGCTATAAGAGAATCACAAAGGAAGAGAAATTCCAAAACTGAGGATTGAAATTAACCCACAGCTGTTGTTTCCAATGCATATAGTAAATGCATTTAACAAGCACTGAGTGGCTGTGCCCTGAGCTTGAATGCTACATGCAGCCCTGCCTTAATTTTGGCTGGAGTAGGTAATTCTAAAAATTAGTTTATTGTGGGAAAAACACCAATATTACAAAGAACACCACCAGGACTCTCCAGTGCTGCACATAGGCCTTGATGTGGAGAGGAGGAGATTTGTGATCTATCCAATTCACATATGGTTCACTTTATACTTTTGCAGGTTAAAATTCAACTGCCTTATATTTGCTTATTTCATCTATCTATGTTCTGTTGAATTTGCTACTAACCTCCTCGCTGTTTATACAGAATTTCTAAGTTTTGTGTCACCAACAAACAAAAAGACTTGAATTTATTTAGCATCTTTCATGACCTCAGGAAGTCCCAAAATACTTTACAGCCAGTGAAACAACCTTGTGGTGTCACCTTTGCAGTGTCAGAATTATGTGACCCAATTTATACCCTGCATTATGCCATAAACAGCAACATGACAAAAGACCCAGAATATCTATTTTAGTCATGTAGAATGAGGAATAAGCATTGATCAGGGCACCAAGGATGATCTTATACACTTCTTTTAAATAATGCAATGGGATTGTTCATGTCTACCTGTTTAACATTTCATATTAACCTCTCATTTGAAAGACAGCCCCTCCACGTGCAGCAACACATACAAACATTCAGATTAGGAGCAGGAGGGGGCCATTTGGTTCCCATTTGGTTCCTCACGTCTGCTCCATTGTTCAATTAAATCATGATTGACTTAGTAGTGGCCTCAATCCACTTTTCTACATATCCCCTATATTCTTGACTCCCTTGGTTAGCCAGGTATCTATCTACCTCTGCCTTAAAAATATGCAATGACTTTGCCTCTACCCCATTCTGGAGAGGAGAGCTTCAAAGGCTCACAATCATCTGAGAGGAACAATTTCTCCTTCTCTCTATCAGAAATGGGAGATCCCCTATTTTTAAACTGGGGTCCCTCATTCTAGACTTTACAACAAAGGAAAACATCCTTTTAGCATTCACCCTGTCAAGTTCCCCAGGTGATATGTCTCAATAAGATCACCACTTATCCTTTTAAACTCCAATGGATAAAGGCCCAACTTATGAAACGTTTCCTCATAAGATAAGTGCCTCATTCGAGGAATTAGTTGTGAAATTTCTCTGAACTGCTCCTTGTGCAAATATGTCCTTTCTTAAATAAGGAGACCACATCTGTATGGCCTCACCAATGCCCTGTACAACAGTAGCAAAATATCCTTGTTTTTATTTTCCATCTTTCTTGAAATAAATGAGAAGATTTGAATGGTCTTCCTAACCACTTTGAGTACCCCTGTGTACTAACCTTTTGTGATTAATGTACCAGGACAGACAGATCCCTCTATCTTATTTGCAATCTCTCTCCAGTTAAATAATATGCTGTTTTTAAATTCTTTCTTCCAAAGTGGGTAAATTCACATTTTTCTATATTATTAACCATCTGTCAATAGTTTTCCCAGTCATAAAACCTAACTATAGCCCTTTGCAGACTCCTTCACAACTTACTTCTTTCTATAATAAAACAAAGAATTGCGGATGCTGTAAATCTGAAACAAAAACAGAAATTGCTGGAGAAACTCAACAGGTCTGGCAGAACTGTTCTGAAGAAGGGTCACTAGACTTGAAATATTAACTCTGTTTTCTCTCCACAGATGCTACCAGACCTGCTGAGTTTCTCCAGCAACTTTTGTTTTTGTTTACTCCTTTCTACCTTTGTATCCTGATGTCAGGATATGTCAAAATGCTTTACAACTAATAAAATATTTTGAATCATAATTGGTATTGTAAGAAAATAACATCCAGTTGAAACTCTCACAACTCCCACAAACTACAATGTGATAATGACCATACCGTCTGTTTTTAGTGATGTTGGTTAAAGGACAAATATTGGTCAAGATACTGGGAAAAATCACATTGCTTTTCTTCAAATAATATAAAGGGTCTTTTAACTCAATTTTAATGAATAGATGGGGCCTAATCCACTTAATGCGCACCATACATACTGAACTAGTCCTTGTCTAAATACAGCAAGATCTGGACAATATCCAGATTTGGGCTGACAAGTGGCAAGGAACACATGTGCTAAGCAATAAGCATCTCCCACAAGAGAGAATCTCACCATCACCCCTTGATATTCAATAGCATTACTATCACTGTATCATCCACTATCAACATCCAGGGGGTTATCATTGACCAGAAATTGAACTGAACAAACCATAAAAAGACAATTGCTACAAGAGTGGGTCAGAGTCTAGAAATCCCGCAGAAAGTAACTCATCTCCTAACTCCCTAAAGCCTATCCATCATTTACAAGGCACAAGTCAGGAGTGTGATGGAATACTCCCCACTTGCCTGGATGAGTGCAGCTCCAACAACACTTCAGAAGCATGACATCATCCAAGACAAAGCAGCCTGTTGATTGGCATCACGTCCACAAAACAAACCACTCTGTCCACCATCAATATTCAGCAGTAATAATGTGTACCATCTACAAGATGCACTGCAGAAATTCACTAAGGCTGCTTCAGCAACAATTTCTAAAACCATGACCACTTCCAACAAGAAAGACAAGAGCAGCGGATACATGAAACACCGCCAACTGTAAGTTCCCCTCTAAGCCACTCATCATCCTGACTTGGAAATATATCACTGTTCCTTCACTGTTGCTCGGTCAAAATCCTGGAACTCCCTCCCTAATGGCATTATGAGTCTACCTACTGCAAATGGACTGCAGCCGCTCTGGAATGTGGCACCTTCTCAAGGACAACAAAGGATTTGCAATAAATGCTGGTCAGCCAATGATGCCCACATCCCATGAAGAAATTTTAAAAAGTCTAACAAACTGTGTTGGGCTAACAGAGGTTTTCCGGGATTGTTTGTGGGCTGCTTAAAACTATTCCATGTAAAGCCGTAAGTAGTGCTGAACACTAATTGATTCTGATTAATATGTATTCAACAGTGTGAGAATCTATTGACTACTCTACCCCAAGATTGAGACCCAGGCTATGCGGAACAATGGCTTAGAGTCATAGATGTGTACAGCACGGAAACAGACCTTTCTGTCCAACTCATCCATGCCAACCAGATTTCCTAATCTAATCTAGTCCCATTTGCCGATGGTACAGACTGTAGCTACGGCGCATTGCTAAAGAAGGGGGGTAATATTTGTAGTAACACTATTATATTTGGAATTTCTTTCAGCCTCAAACAATATGGCCAGCCACCTGTACTGAGATTTGATCTGTTTCATTCAAATCCCAGGACAGGATAGACAGGTCTCCATCATTAATGCATGATTATACCTATTGTTATAATGAACTAATTCTACTGTGTTTTATGCTGTCTAATATCCTTGGCATACAGTCGCAGAGTCATAGAGATGTACAGCACGGAATTAGACCCTTCGGTCCAACCCATCCATGCTGACCAGATATCACAACCTAATCTAGTCCCACTTGCCAGCACCTGTCCCATACCCCTCCAAACCCTTCCTATTCATATACACATCCAGATGCCTTCTAAATGTTGTAATTGTACCAGCCTCCATCACTTCCTCTGGCAGCTTATTTCATACACACACCACCCTTTGCCTGAAAAAGTTGCTTCTTAGGTCCCTTTTACATCTTTCTCCAATCACCTTAAACCTATGCTTTCTAGTTCTGGACTCCCCCACCCCAGAGAAAAGACTTTGTCAATTTAGCATATCCATGCCTCTCATGATTTTATAAACCTCTATAAGGTCACCCCTCAGCCTCCAATGCTCCAGGGAAGACAGCTCTAGCCTATTCAACCTCTCCCCATACCTCAAATCCTCCAACCCTAGCAACGTCCTTGTAAATCTTTTCTGAACCCTTTCAAATTTCACAACATCCTTCCGATAGGAATGAGACCAGAATAGCATGCAATATTCCAAACGTGGCCTGACCAACATCCCGTACAGCTGCAACATGACCTCTCAACTCCTGTACTCAATGCTCTGACCAATAAAGGAGAGCATACCAAATGCCTTCTTCTCATATCTACCTGCGACTCTATTTTCAAGGAGCTATGAACCTGCACTCCAAGGTCTCTTTATTCAGCAACACTCCCTAGTACCTCACCATTAAATGGTTAAGACCTGCTAAGATTTGTTTTCCCAAAATGCAACACCTTACATTTATCTAAATTAAACTCCATCTGCCACTCCTCAGCCCATTGGCCCATCTGAGCAAGATCCTGTTGTAAGCTGAGGTAACCTTCTTCACTGTCCACTACATCTCCAATTTTGGTGTCATCTGCAAACTTACTAACTATACTTCCTATGTTCACATCCAAATCATTGGCACTGTTGCTATTTTATGAGCAAGCATTTAGATTGAACTTTGTTACAATTTGTTATCTGGAATATTTTATCAAATCTTCTGCTGTAGTTTCTACTTTCACTGTATATAACAGCCAATGTTTAGTCTGTGTTCGTATATCTAAGGCATTCAAATGAATCAACCCTACCTTCATTTGAAATATTATAATTTGCATTAAACTGGATGAATTCTGAGATGTAACAGGCTGTGAGTGATATGTCTGTGTAATTTATGTTGAATTTGGAGTACAGTGCTGGATGAATATTTTTCCTGATTATATATTAATATATTTTACTAATTATGCTTGGGCTGAGTATGAAACTGATCAAGTACAATTTATTATATAATACAACCAAAAATCATCATTATGAGATTAGACCAATTACACCAGAGATATCAGAAAAACAATATGAATTCATTGAAAGTAAAAAGAAATGCAGAATTTGTGTTAAGAACTATAACAAGAGTCCAAAAAGTTTTATACCTATACTTTCTGGATGACACAAAATCATTTGACAGAGTGAGACATAAATATGTTTTTGAATTGATACATAGAAGGGAAAAATTGAAGACTGCTTCAAAATTTAAACTGAGGCTGATAGAAATTTTAGTAAATAGATCGCTATAAAAAAGGAGTGCAAAGAGATTGTGTTTTATCTCTGGATTTTTTGCCATCCTTTCAGTGAAATGATCATTAGATATTTTAGAAGGTGGTTAGAATATAAATATTGTGAGCTATCAAGATGTGACAGTGAATGGACACTAAGAATCTTGGACATAATGGTAACAAATAGTTAAACCCCCTTGGAATTAAGAACATATTTACAGAAAGCAGAATAAGATTATTAAATGCTATATCTGATCAATGTTAGTATATTGATGCATTAGTTGAAATAAAAGCAATACAATGGAAGATAAATTAAAAGCACCAGCAATGTGGTCTCAGATGTATGAAGAGGGTTAGTTAGTTCATATGCACAACTAATGAGGAAATCTTATCGAAAATTGGTACAGAGAAAAACCTTTGCAAATGTTCACCAAGAGCCAATTACAATTCTTTACATACATACTTAGAGAGAGAAAACTAAGCATTTGGCAGCAACTGGTAAAATTGACAGTAGCAGAGAAAGAAGAAAAGAAATGAAATATATTTAATTTAAGAAGTGGAACAGGTACACGATTTCAGAACAACACCAGGATGTTGTCTGCTATCAAGGACCATGTTTTCATGAGACCTCTTTGCTCTCCGAATTTTTTTAAGCTACCCCCTGCCCTTTCTATACTCCTTCAGGGTATCCACTGTACTGAGACATTGGTATTGATCATAAGCTTCCTTTCCGTTCCTCATCTAACCATGTTCATCCTTTGATGTTCAGGTTTCTTTTAACTTATTGATTCCCCATACTTCTTTACAGAAACATATTGGTCTCACAATTATCCTTGTGAATGTTTCCCCTTACTTTCCTGTAAGTTGCTGCTTCCAGTCCACTTTGGCCAGATCCTGTCTTATCATTAAAACATCAGTCTTACCCCAAGTCAGAACCTTTATTTCTGGTCCATCTTTATCATTATCTATAATTACCTTTAACTGTACCAAATTATGGTTACTATCACCAATGCACCTGATTGGTTTTGTTCCCTGAAATTAGACCTGTTGCTTGTGTGTATGTGTGGGCTTTAAAAACTCTCCTGGACACATTTTAAGAAATCTGCCTCCTTTTAGTGTATTGTATTTTGTCTATCTCAGTTAATATTTGGGAAGTTAAAAACTGCAGTACAGTGGCTCAGTGGTTAGCACTACTACCTCATAGCGCCAGGGACCTGAGTTCAATTCCACCCTCGCGTGAGTGTCTGTGTGGAATTTGCACATTCTCCCTGTGTCTGTGTGGGTTTCTGCTGGGTGCTCCAGTTTCCTCCCACAGTCCAAAGATGTTCAAGTTAGGTGGATTGGCCATTCTACATGGCCCATAGTGTTCAGCAATGTGTAGGTTAGGTGTATTGGCCATGGGAAATGTCAGGTTATCGAGTAGGAGGTGGGGATGGGTCTGGGTGGGATGCTCTTCAGAGGATTGGACTTGTTGAGCTGAATGGCCTGTTTCCACATTCTGGGGATTCTATGATAATTACCCCATTATACTTTCTATCCCTCCTTGACTTTTGGGGTACACCCCCAGTAGAATAGTTGCCCTTTTTGTTTTCAGGTTTGACCAACACAGCCTCATTTGAGGAACATTCTGAAATAACATTCCTCTTTACTGGAGTGGTTGACTCCTTGATCAACATTACAACATCACCCCACCTGCTTTTACAAACCTCCTACCTCACTTAGAGATTCTGTACCATGGAATATTGAGTAGTCCTATTCCTCCTTCAACCATTATAGCAATGATATCACAGCTGATGCATAAATCAACACCCTCAACTCATCTGTTACTCTTAAGACTCTTTGTATTAAAATAAATGCCATCCAGCCATCCCATTGTCCCTGTGGCTTAACCTAATTATATTTGCTTTGCCTTATCGACAGACTCAGTTCTTCTATACTTGTACATCACCCCGTACTATATCTCCACTTTATAAGCCATCCTTCTGCCAATTCGTTGAAATCCTTACCAACCAAAAGTATATTGTTCCTGTTGCAGTTTAGGTGCAACCCATCAGATTTGCACAGGTCCCACCTTCCCCACAAATACACCCAGTGACCCTGGAAGCTAAAATCCTCTCTCTGCTCCAACTCTCCAGCTGCGCCTTCACCCACTCTATCTGCCTTTTCCTATATTCACTAGTGCATGGCACAGAAGTAATTCAGAGATTAAAACCTTTGAGGTCCTGTTTTTTAATCTGAAATTCTTGAAACAAGACCTTATCCGTTTTTCTGCCAAATCTTTGGTACCAATGTGAACAACTGTTCACCTTCGTCTCCAACATGCCCTGCAGCTGTTCAATGATATCTTTGACCCAACTCCAGGGAGGCAACATGCCAAACTGGAGTGACGCCTGCATCACAGCAACATCTGTCTGTCCCCCTCACTACTGAATTTCTCACTGCTATTGTTCACTATGTCTTTCTGCTACCTCCTTTGTGCAACTAGGCTCTGGTTATACTTCCCAAAGGAAGCAAAAATCGCACTGTTTACCAACACAAAAAAAATCAGTTCTTGAGTGAGGTGCAATCTGGGATTTTCTGGCTGACTGCCTGCCACCTTTATGACTGGTGGTTACTCATGCTGTCTCTGACTGAATTTCATTAAGCTGTGGGATGACTACATCTCAAAACACACTTATCATTACTGTGCCAAGCTTCAAATCATTGCACTCAAGCTGATTGATCAATGGAACTTCCTGCAGATGTGGTTATCCACATTGCCAGAAACGTCTAAGATTTCCCACATACTGCAGGCCATGCAATGCACAAGACTTAACTCCCCTACCATATCTTTCATACCATACCTAGAAGCATGGCATTCCAACCGGAACTCTATCAACAAACATACTGAGTTAGACCCCCATCTACCACCCCATGAGAAAAGGAACAGGAAGTGGCTTCTCCAGAAAAAATAACATCACCACAGGAAATGACATCATCAACCCAAAGGAACCCAAACATATAAATAGAAAGCAGGAATTTTCAGCATTGCTTTGCGTGAGGTCCACTGAAGATGTTACCTAGTAAGGTAATGAAATGCTTGGAAATGAACCTTTCAGCTCAGTGAGCAAACCTACATCCAAAACCTCAACCTGAGCTACAAATCTTCTCAAAACTTGCTAATACCTTTCATAAATATACTTCCATTATGTCAGCTTTACTCTCTTTACCTTCAATTGGCTTACTTATTTTATTATTTTAGTCCAGATTCCCACTCATTTCTGATGCTTAATGATACACTTTGCTAATTTATGGAAGTCATAGAGATTTTACAGCACAGAAAGAGGCTCTTCAGCCCATTATGTATGTGCCGGTCACCAAACATCCATAACAATTTGCACATTGTTTCTAACAGCTGTTTCTTAATAACTAATGAAGTTATAGAATTTCTGTGATGTCACTTTTATTGTTGCTTCAATAAGAACCAACTGCAGGATACTCTCTCCAGTCTGCTTCACCACCATGCTGACTGCAGGATACTCTCTCCAGTCTACTTCACCACCATGCTGACTGCAGGATACTCTCCCCGGTCTGCATCACCACGATGCTGACTGCAGGATACTCTCCCCGGTCTGCATCACCATGATGCTGACTGCAGGATACTCTCTCCAGTCTGCTTCACCACCATGCTGACTGCAGGATACTCTCCCCAGCCTGCAGCACCACAATGCTGACTGCAGGATACCCTCACCAGCCTACTTTTTTTTAATTTCAAAAATATACTACATTCATAAAATTATTTGGATCTCTATACAATTGGTCATGCCATTCTTGTGCACACATTACATTGCTTTTCATACAGACATCGAAATTTATTTTTCATATATACAAGTCTGTACATTTACTATGCAGCTCTTCTGCTGAGGCGTCAGCAGAGCCCAAATGACTGGGTGGCCCCCCTGTTCTTCTTAGGCAGGCTGATGTTACACGGTGGTCTTTCCCCACCGCGCCTTGGCTGCAGCTGCCCCAAACTTCAGCGTGTCCCTCAACACATAGTCCTGGACCTTCGATTGTGCCAGTCTGCAACACTCAGTCAGGGTCAACTCCTTCAGCTGGAAGATCAATAGGTTTTGGACTGCCCAAAGAGTGTCTTTCACTGAGTTGATGATCCTCCAGGCACAAGTTGATGTTCGTCTCAGTGTGCGTCCCAGGGAACAGACTGTAGAGCACGGAGTCCCGCGTCACAGACGAACCTCGACAAACACCATGGCATTCCTCTCCATACTTCTTCAACATAGGCACATTCCAGAAGGATGTGTGTGACAGTCTCGTTTCCCCCCCCCGCAGCCGCTTCGAGGGCAGCGTGTGGTGCGGCAGAGAGTCCAGGCGTGCGTAAGGGATCGCAAAGGCAGACCCCTTCTCACCACCAGCCAAGCCATGTCTTGGTGCTTGTTGGAAAGTTCTGGCAATGAGGCATTCTGCCAAATGACTTTGACAGTCTGCTCAGGGAACTGCTCGATAGGATCCACCCTCTCCTTTTCCCGAAGGGTCTCAAGGACACTACGTGCTGACCACTTCCTGATGGACTTATGGTCAAAGGTGTTTTTCTTCATAAACTTCTCCACGAAGGACAGGTGGTACGGAACGGTCCAACTACTTGGAGCGTTCCGCGGCAGCAAGGCCAGGCCCATCCTTCGCAACACCGGGGACAGGTAGAAACTCAGTACATAGTGACACTTGGTGTTTGCATACCAGGGATCCATGCACAGCTTGATGCAGCCACACACAAAGGTGGCCATCAGGGTGAGGGTGGCATTGGGTGTGTTTTTTTTCCCGTTGCCCAGATCTTTATACATCGAGCCCCTTCGGACCCAGTCCATCTTTGATCTCCATATAAAATGGAAGATGGCCCAGATGACTGTAATGGCACAGGTTCTGGGAATAGGCCAGACCTGTGCCACGTATAACAGCAATGATAGTGCCTCACACCTGGTAACCCGGTTTTTTCCCGCGATGGAGAGCGACCGTAGCTTCCATCTGCCCAGTTTCTGCCTCACTTTGCTGATACACTCCTCCCAAGACTTGGTGCACGCCCCAGCCCCCCTGAACCAAATACCCAGCACCTTCAGGTGGTCGGTCCTGACGGTGAAGGGGATCGAGGATCGGTCGGCCCAGTTCCCGAAGAGCATGGCCTCGCTCTTGCCTCGGTTTACCTTGGCCCCCGAGGCCCATTCGAACTGGTCACATATGCACATGAATCTGTGCATGGACAGCGGATCTGAGCAGAAAACGGCAACGTCATCCATGTACAGGGAGGCCTGAACTTGTGGGCCCCCACTGCCAGGAATAGTCACCCCTCTCAGGCTCACATCCTTCCTGATGGACTCGGCAAATGGCTCTATGCAGCACACAAACAAGGCAGGAGAGAGAGGGCATGAGAACCATGAAGCCCCAGCAGACTGGTGGGAAACAGTAAAAGGGAACATCAAGAGGGTCTTCATCCTCAAAGGTGTTCAGGAGGTGAGAGAGAGGCGGGGAAACTGTCCCAACTCCAGGAAAGTATGCAGAGACTGCAATGACAATGTTGGTGTAGAGCAGTCTGATCCAATTGCAGATTCCCTCCCCAAAACCCATTTTGGAGAGAACATCTCTCATGTACGTGTGTGATATCCTGTCAAAGGCTTTCTCCTGGTCCAGGCTGATGAGGCAGGTGTCCAACCCTCAATCCTGCACGTAGGCGATCATATCCCTGAGGAGCGCGAGACTCTCAGCGATCTTCCTGCCCGGTACAGCACAGGTTTGGTCAGGGTGAATCACCGACACCAAAGCAGACCTGACCCGGTTGGCGACAACCTTTGACAAAATGTTGTCACATTCAATAGGGAGATTGGTTTCCAATTTCTGATTGCCTCCCTCTCCCCCTTCCGCTTGTAGATGAGGGTGATGATGCCTTTCCTCATGGATTCGCTCATGGTACCTGCCAGAAGCATACTGACTTACACCTCCAGCAGGTCCTGGCCGATCAAGTCCCATAGAGCAGAATAGAGCTCGATCGGTAAGCTGTCGCTTCCAGGAGTTTTATTCTTTTCAAAGGACTGGAGAGCCTTGGTCAGTGCGTCCAGAGATAGCGGCTGGTCCAGCCTCTCCCGTGTTCTATTGTCCAAGACCTCCGTGATAGAGGACAAGAACGACTGGGAGGCCGCACTGTCGGTTGGCTTTAAGTCATACAGACTGGCATAGAAGGATTTACTGATCCTCATGATGTCAGCCTGAGATGACGTTATCCAGCCATCTTCTTCCTTCAGGCTGCTGAGCACGGAGCTCTCTTTGTGCACCTTCTGGAAGAAGAAATGTGAGCAAGTCTCGTCCTGCTCCACGGAGCGGACCCTGAACTTGAAGATTATCTTGGAGGACTCCGGGGCAAAGAGCGAGACTTGCTGGCCCTTCACCTCCTTGATGTCCTCCGTGACATCAACCCCCATCGTCTGCAGCAGGAGCAGGTTCTGCATACTTTCCTGGAGTTGGGACAGTTTCCCCGCCTCTCTCTCACCTCCTGAACACCTTTGAGGATGAAGACCCTCTTGATGTTCCCTTTTACTGTTTCCCACCAGTCTGCTGGGGCTTCATGGTTCTCCAATCTACGTAGTCCCTGTTGAGCTCCTCAATGTTTCCCAGGGTCAACAGCTTTGTGTTCATCTTCCACGTTCCCTTACCAGCCTGCTGCTCAACCTGTAGGTGACAGTCGGCCAGCAGAAGGCAGTGGTCAGAGAAGAACACCGGCTTGATGTTGGTGAATCTGACCGAGAACATTCGGGAAACAAATAGGTAATCTATCCTTGAGCGTATAGACCCGTCTGCCAGTGACCAGGTGTATCTACGCTGCACTCTGTCTGCAGGGGTGCCGATGATGTCATGCAGCTTGGCATTTTTACCGTTTCCATCAGGACTCTGGACGTGGCGTCCAGTTTACTGTCCCCCCCGCCGGATCGTCAATCTGCATTAATGACACAGTTGAGGTCTCCGGTCAGAATGACCGGCCTGGACGTAGTCAGCAACAGTGGAAGCTGCTGCAGGACGGCCAACCGTTCACTCTTACCCACTGGGGTGTACACGTTAATCAGTCTCAGGGGAGCATTCCTGTACATGACGTCGGTGACAAGGAGGCGCCCGCCCACCACCTCCTTCACCTTGGAGATGGTGAAGTTGCCGCCTTGCAACAGGATACCCAGGCCGGAGGTGCGGCTGTCGTTGCCCACTGACCAAACACGGCCCATGGGCCCTCATGCTTGACCATCTCCTGTAGTTGCTGAGGTTCAGTATCCCACACTAATGCAGAAACAGGACATCGACTTTAACATTGGCCAGGAAGGCCATCATAGAAACACATCGTGTAGCAGATTTGATGCTACGCACATTGATACTGGCAATTTTTATCACCATTTTAACAGTTTACGAGGTTACCAGTGTCCATTACTGCTGGTCTTGCCTCTCTGGGGTAGCTGTGTGCATCCCCGTGGTGACGGCAAACTGCTGGACCCTCCCAGGGCTGAGGTAGCTGTCCGGCTCCACACTGGGGCCATTTCCCCGCTCTAGTGTCTTCAGGTTGGGTCCAGGGTCCACACCATCCAGTTCTCTGTCTGACAGTGGGGCTGTCACAGGACCGCTGTTCCCAGTTACCTGGAGCTGTGGGCCGGTGGGTAACTCTTGGTTCTCACCGGGTGGGGGGTGGTCTTGACCCATCCCCTCAGAGGGATCGTCTTTTCCTGTTTGGGTGGTCCTGCCCTCCTTTCTCCCCCGCGGCGCTCTGTCTCTTCCTCTGATGACGACCCTCCTTGCGCCCGTCCTCACCATCCGAAGAGCTGCCTATATCCTTGTCATGTAGGTGTCGTTTCCCCCTTTGCTGGGTGGCTTTGGGGGCCTGGTGAGGTTTCCTCTTCCTGCTTTTGACAGTAATCCAATCCTCTGCCTTCCTTGTTCCCTTCTCTTCCATTTCCTTCCCCTGTCTTGAAGGAGCTTGGATTGGCTGCTGCACCTCCCTGCTGTCTGCCGTCTGCTCCGCTACAGCCTGCCCTTCCTTCTGGGTGCCACCAGACACCATTCCCCTGCTGGTTTGTGATATCTTGCTGGTTTTATGCGGTTCATGGCTCGCATTGCCACCTCCGGCCATCTGTGCATGTGTGGTGGCCCCTCGTCTTGGGCAGGCCTTGTACATGTGGCCCGCTTCTCCACACAGATTACAGTTCTTGACCTCTTTACATTCCTTGGTCAAGTGGCCTTCCTGCTTGTAGTTTTGACAGACGGTCACCTTACAATCCACCACCATGTGGCCTGACCTCCCGTAGGTTCGGCACACTTTCGGCTGCCCTGCATACGTCAGGTAACCTCTGCTTCCTCTGATTGCAAAGCTGGAGGATGGGTGGAGGATGTTCCTACTGGCATCGACCCTCAGGGTTACCCTGACCTGCCGCTTGCTGGTGCAGATCCCGAAAGGATGGACCACATCTGTGCTTTCTTCCTTGACCTGGACATATCTTCTCAGGAAGGTCAGGACATCAGCTGCTGGGATGTGGGGGTAACAACCCGACTCCTCTGCGCAGGAAGCGCACACAACTGGACGGCTGACAAGATGGAGAACAGAGGTTCCCCTTCCTTCTACTTGAAGACCTTCAGGAGCTGCTCGCAATTCTTCATGCTCCTGAAGGTCACATTGAAATAGCCTGCCCCAGGGAAATCCTGCTGGCAGTGCACGTCCACTGCATCGAACCCGCAGCACTCCAGCAGAGGATACTCTCTCCAGTCTGCATCACCACGATGCTGACTGCAGGATACTCTCCCCAGCCTGCATCACCACGATGCTGACTGCAGGATACTCTCCCCAGCCTGCATCACCACGATGCTGACTGCAGGATACTCTCCCCAGCCTGCATCACCACGATGCTGACTGCAGGATACTCTCCCCAGCCTGCATCACCACGATGCTGACTGCAGGATACTCTCCCCAGCCTGCATCACCACGATGCTGACTGCAGGATACTCTCCCCAGCCTGCATCACCACGATGCTGACTGCAGGATACTCTCCCCAACCTGCATCACCACGATGCTGACTGCAGGATACTCTCCCCAATCTGCATCACCACGATGCTGACTGCAGGATACTCTCCCCAGCCTGCATCACCACGATGCTGACTGCAGGATACTCTCCCCAGCCTGCATCACCACGATGCTGACTGCAGGATACTCTCCCCAGCCTGCATCACCACGATGCTGACTGCAGGATACTCTCCCCAACCTGCATCACCACGATGCTGACTGCAGGATACTCTCCCCAGCCTGCATCACCACGATGCTGACTGCAGGATACTCTCCCCAATCTGCTTACCATGATACTGATTGCAGGATAGTCACCACAGTCTGCTTCACTGCAATGCTGACTGCAGGATGTTCTGGCATTTTTTAAATTGCAAAATTTAAATTTATTCATTAAAGATTATCTGTAAGTACACACAAAAGGTCCTATTCTAATTCAATTATGTCTTTGCAGAGAGAGAAAAAAAATACTTTTGAATTTGACATTTTTGAAAGCTTCTTTGCAGCTGCAAAACAAATACATTTTCTACTCATGCAGACAACTATTTACATTTATTTTGAGACAATGTGGTGGATCTAAGAACTGAATGGACCTTTGTTATATTTCAGCAGAAAGACCTTACAATAATGGTCTTTCCCCACTGCGTCTTAGTTGCAGTTGCCACAATCCTTAGTGTTATAGAGTCATACAGCATGGAAAATGACCCTTTGGTCCATCTAGTCCATGCTGACCATGGTCCCAAACTGAGCAAGTCTCACTTGCATGCATTTGGTCTGTATCCCTCCAAATCTTTCTTATTCATGAACATATCCAAATGTCTTTTAATCTTTTTTAATTGTACCTGTATCCACCGCGTACTCTCCCAGTTCAATCTGCAAACAAACCACACTGTATAAAAAAGCTGCCCTTCACATCTTTTTAAAATTGTTTTCCTCTCACCTTAAACATAGTTTTAAACTCCCCCATCCTAGGGAAAAGACCCTTGCTATTCACCTTATCTCCGCCCCTCATGATTTTGTAAACTTCTATAAGGTCACCCCTCAACTACCTAAGCTTCAGTGAAAAAAGTCCCTATCGAGCCTATCTCTATAACTCAAACCCTCCAGTCCCAGTTACATCCTGTAAATTTTTTTCTAAACACTCAGCATGTAGTATGCCAGTCCTTTCAAATGTGCCACTCTGCAACACTTAGTTGAGGTCAACTGTTTATAGCAGAAGACTGACAAGTTTCACCAGGCTTTGTGCGTGGGAAATCATGTGTCACAAACTTGATTGAGTTTTTTGAAGAAGTAACAAAGAAGATTGATGAGGGCAGAATGGTAGCTGTGATCTATATGGACTTCAGTAAGGCATTCGACAAGGTTCCCCATGGGAGACTGATTAGCAAGGTTAGATCTCATGGAATACAGGGAGAACTAGCCATTTGGATACAGAACTGGCTCAAGGGTAGAAGACAGAGGGTGGTGATGGAGGGTTGTTTTTCAGACTGGAGGCCTGTGACCAGTGGAGTGCCACAAGGATCGGTGCTGGGTCCTCTACTTTTTGTCATTTACATAAATGATTTGGATGCGAGCATAAGAGGTACAGTTAGTAAGTTTGCAGATGACACCAAAATTGGAGGTGTAGTGGACAGCAAAGAGGATTACCTCAGATTATAACAGGATCTGGACCAGATGGGCCAATGGGCTGAGAAGTGGGAGATGGAGTTTAATTCAGATAAATGCGAGGTGCTGCATTTTAGGAAAGCAAATCTTAGCAAGACTTATACACTTAATGGTAAGGTCCTAGGGAGTGTTGCTGAACAAAGAGATCTTGGAGTGCAGGTTCATAGCTCCTTGAAAGTGGAGTCACAGGTAGATAAGATAGTGAAGAATGCATTTGGTATGCTTTCCTTTATTGGTCAGAGTATTGAGTACAGGAGTTGGGAGGACATGTTGCGGCTGTACAGGATATTGGTTAGGCCACTGTTGGAATATTGCGTGCAATTCTGGTCTCCTTCCTATCGGAAAGATGTTGTGAAACTTGAAAGGGTTCAGAAAAGATTTACAAGGATGTTGCCAGGGTTGGAGGATCTGAGCTACAGGGAGAGGCCGAACAGGCTGGGGCTGTTTTCCCTGGAGCGTCGGAGGCTGAGGGGTGACCTTATAGAGGTTTACAAAATTATGAGGGGCATGGATAGGATAAATAGACAAGTCTTTTCCCTTGGGTCGGGGAGTCCAGAACTAGAGGGCATAGGTTTAGGATGAGAGGGGAAAGATATAAAAGAGACCTAAGGGGCAATTTATTCACACATAGGGTGGTACGTGTTTGGAATGAGCTGCCAGGGGATGTGGTGGAAACTGGTACAATTGCAACATTTAAGAGGCATTTGGATGGGTTCTGAATAGGAAGGGTTTGGAGGGATATGGGCCAGGTGCTGGCAGGTGGGACTAGATTGGGTTGGAATATCTGGTCAGCATGGATGGGTTGGACTGAAGGGTCTGTTTCCATGCTGTACATCTCTATGACTCTATGACTCTATAACAGTCAATATTTTTCTCAGTTTGTGTCCCAGAGAACAGCCCATAGAGCATAGACTCCTGTGTCACAGAGCTGCTCGGGACAAACCTCGGCAAAAACCATTACATTGCTCTCCAGACCTTCCTTACAAAGGCGCTTTCCAGAAGAAGGTGAGTGACAGACTCCTCATTAGTGCAGTGCTTTGAAGATATTGTGCGATGGCACACAAAGACTGGGCATACAATGAAGGATCTGATGGGCAGTGCTCTTCTCACCAGCAGCTAAGCTATGTCTCGATGCTTGTTGGTATGGTCTGGTGATGAGGCAATCTCCCCAATGACTTTGACAGGATCAATCCTCTTCTTTTCCCACAGAGTCTCGAGGATGCTCCATACTGATCACTTCCTGATTGTCTTGTGGTCAAAGGTGCTTTTCTTTGTAAATTTTTCCATGAACAACAGGTGTTACAGATTGGTCTACCTACTGGAAGCACTCCACAGCAACACATCCAGACCCCTCCTTTGCAACACTTAGGGTAGTAAAACCTCAGTACATAGTGACTCTTGGTGCTTGTGTACTGATGGTCCATTCACAAAGGTGGTCATGAGGATGAGGGCAGCATTGGCACCTTCTTTCCCAATTATCTCGAACATTTTCTATGCTGTCCCTGTGGACACAGTCCATCTTTGATCGCCAGATGAAGTGGAAGGTGGGTCAGATGATTGGGGTGGTGCAGGCTTGGGGAATAGGTTAGATCTAAGGCATCTACAACTACACCGACAGTACCTCACACCTGATGACAAGGTTTTTCACCCACAATGGAGAGGGAGTGGTACTCTGGTCTGCCCAGTTTCTGCCTCACATTGATGATAAACTCCTCCCACGTTTGGTGCATGCCTTGGCCTCTCCTGACCATCAGATCATCTGCCCTGATGGTGAAGGGTATAAGATCAGTCAGTCAAAGTTCTAAAGAACATGGCCTTGTTCTTGCTTCAACTTACCTTGGCTCCCGAGACTAGTTTGAAATGGTTGCATATGTTTATGTGTCTGTGCACTGACAGCAGATCCAAGCAGAAAACAACCATGCATCTATATAGAGGATGACCTGCATGTCTCCCTGCCTGGAATAGTCACCCCTTCCTGATTGACTCAGTAAAAGGTTCAATGCAACACGCAAACAAGGCATCAGGAAATGGTCAGCCTTGCCAGATTTCAGATCTGATTGGGAAGATTTCTCATTGTCCATCATTGATTGAGACTGCAATAACAATGTTTGTGTGTGATTTACATCCTGTATGTGGATCACATTGCCATTTTCTGCTCAATTTCACTGTCAGCATGAGCATCTGCAACCAGTTTAAACTGGCCTCAGGAGCCAAGAAGGCAAGAGCAAAGCTATGTTCTTTGGGACTGGGCCAATCGATCCTTTGTACCCTTCACCATCAGGACAGATTATCTGAAGATGCTGGGAATATAGTTTGGACAGGCTGGGTGTGTGCAAAAATTTCGAAGGAGTGTGCCACCATGGTGAGGCAGAAACGTGGCTAATGGGAGCACTGCTCCCTCTACATTTTGGGTAAAAACCCTGGTCATCAGGTGTGAGATACTCTTGGTGTTATTGTATGGGGCGCAGGTCTGACTCATTCCTTGAACCTGTGCTTTTGCAGTCACCCAAGCCATCTTCCACTTCATCTAGAGGTCAAAGATGGACCGTGTTGGCAGGGACACCACATACAAAGCGCTCGATAAGGGGAATAAAGACATACCCAACATACTCCAGGTAATAGTTTCATGTCAGTTGAAACACATTAGCTACGTTACTGCCAATATACAAAGCTGAGTACCTTATAACTGCTGACTTTCCCTGGATTGGTTCACTGTGGTGGTGACTGCAGGACAATCGCCCTGCTTGAGAGAAAATAGTTAAAACCTAATCTAGTTGTTGTATGCTTCAACTGAATATTAGTTTATCTTTAAAACGGGAGGGCAGTGTCGAAGCGACATAAGATTATATTTGTGGACTTCTTAAGTTCTAATACTTTTATAAATCAGGTTAATACTATCGGAAGGATGTTGTGAAACTTGGAAGGGTTCAGAAAAGATTTACAATGATATTGCCAGGGTTGGAGGATTTGAGCTGTAGGTAGAGGCTGAACAGGCTGGGGCTGTTTTCCATGGAGCATCTGAGGCTGAAGGGTGACTTTACAGAGGTTTATTAAATCATGGGAGGCATGAATAGGATAAACACCCTGGGGTGGGGTAGTCCAGAACTAGAGGGCATAGATTTAGATTGAGAGGGGAAAGATATAAAAGGGACCTAAAGGGCAACTTTTTCACACAGAGGGTGGTGTATGTATGGAATGAGCTGCCAGAGGAAGTGGTGGAGGCTGGTGCAATTGCAACATTTAAAAGGCATCTGGATGGGTATATGAATAGGAACAGTTTAGAGGGATATGGGCCAAGTGTTGGCAAATGGGAGTAGATTAGCGTAGGATATCTGGCCGGCATGGACGAGTTGGACTGAAGGGTCTGTTTCCGTCCTGTACATCTCTATGACTCTAATATAATAAATGCACGTGTGTCTGACTGTTTTGAATGAATACGATGGCGTGCACCATAGAGTAAATGTGAGGTTGTATGTCCATGAAGCGGGAGTTTGAGAGTGACTGACCGTGTGGTCTTCAATGAGCCATAGGCGGTTCCGGAGAGGTTGAGGTTGTAACGGGCTGGGTTGAGCTGTCTTTCAGGCTGAGCTGGGCGGAGTGAGTGTTGGTGATTGGGCGCTGCAGTGTTTACTGGGGCTGGTCTGGCGCTGATTGCTGTGGGGAGTGGGCGCGGACAGTCACTTGGGCACAGTGAGTTGTGGAGCGGTCTGGATTGTGGGCATGACGCCGATGGGGAGAGTGTGGCTCCTGGCTGTCCTGCTACGGGCGGCTGTTGTGAGCGGTCTCTCCTCAGGAGAACTTTACCCTCATGGGGAGGACGCTGGGGACAAGTTGCTAGCTCCCGGGGACGATGTCACCTCGGAGCCGGTCAATTTGGGCCAAACGCTGCGTCTATTCGACAGGACTGTTAGAAACCTTTATGTAAGTACCTGGTAATTCCTCATCCGGAAAAAAAAGTTAACAAAAAAGTCTTCCCAAGTTTGCTGCTGGGGTGAAATCTTGTGATTTTTTTCTGGGTGGGCGGGGAGGGAGGATTTCATTCCTGTGAGAAACCATTGATCAAATATTTTATTATTTATTTTGTCGATGGTTCCAAGGCGAGGGGCAAAAAAACCTCTACTTGTGCCCACTATCTAATTATTAATAAATATGTTCGTTTAAATTGGAATTTCAACCGTTTAGACCAGCCTTTCAAAGACTTTTCAGTTAACGTCAACCGTAAACTGCATTGGTTCAGTTTTCGTGATAACATCAGATTAAACCGTTGCGTGAAGGCAGATATATATGTTACATATATCCGTGCAGTTGTGCACATGTTGAAATATCCACCTAGAAAATTAAGTGAAGGTGGAATGACCTACATCAGAAATTAGTCCATCCCTCATTTAAGGTGGTCGGGGTAGGAATTTGTTTATTTTCAACAATCTCTCTGTTTTTTCGATCATCAGCCTCCTGTGTGTTCTCTTTTTCAATTCAGTTTTTTGGACCTGGTTTAACTGCCCGTTGATCGAGTTTGTGTGGAAAGTTAGTTCTCGAGTCTAAAGGCAGGCAATTTGATTCCCGCGAGAAGCTGTTTCTGTTTTTTTTAGGGTGGTACAGCGCAAGAAGAATTATTTTCTGTTTTTTATATATATATATATAATTTTGAAAATCATACCTGTGATCTGTTGTGTGACTAAAGGTAAACACAAATGGAATCATTACCATCAGCAAACCTTCTGCAGAAGTAAATTATGTCGACACTTTTCCACCAAGATTTGGTGCGATTGCAGCATTTCTGGCTGATCTGGACACTTCTGATGAAGTGGGGAAGATCTACTACAGGCAGGAGTCCTCACCACAAATCCTCCATCGTGCTGCATTGATGATAAGCAAAGGCTTCCCTGACCTAAACTTCAATCCAGACAACATTTTCATTGCCACTTGGGCCAATGTGACCGCTCATGAGGAGCTCAGACGAGGAGACCAACCACAGAATAAGGTAATGAGGGTGGTACAATCCTAGAGTGAAATAAATGGGAAATCGGAAGGAGAAGTTATTTACTGGGTTTCATCTTGGAAGTAAATCCTGTCCTCTGCCGAGTTAGCTAATGATCCAGGAAAAGGGTCACATTTGCAATAAATGCCCTAGGCTAGGGAGGGGATGTTAAAACATTACGGCGCATTCCAAATGGATGTTCACTGGCTCCTGGTATAGGTACGTGCTGATATTTAGATGAGATCATGATATGTGCCTTAACAAAATCCCTTCTATTACTATATGAAATGCTTAATGTTCAGGATTTAGATTATGGTAAAACCAGAGATTGCTTGGAATACAGAACCAGTGCTTGAGTGACTATTAGTAAAATTGACTTCTTCAAATGAGTGGGAGTAAATTTTTAGTGCACAATCCTGAGACTTGCCTCAGACAGCTGTTCTCATCGGATCCTAAGATTCCCACACTGTGCATATGGTGACACCTGGCACTATTTTGACCTCCCGCTCCAACAACACTACATAGTGCTGACTCAGAGCTACTCTGCTTCCCCAGTTCCCCTTTATCCTCCAGCTCATTTGCTGTTCTGACAAGAAACTTTTTTTCTTTTGCAGCAACTTAGGGATTCCCATGCCCCTCCAAAACCTACCTTACTGCCTCTTCCCTTTGCTTTCATCCCCTCTCTCCCAACTCCACCTCTTGTCAAGTATTTATTATGATCTTCTATTCTCCGATGCTGAGTGTTATATACTTTGCAAAAGACTTGGTTTTGGGCACAACATGAACTCTTCTGTTGCCTTTGCCTCCATACCCATTTCTTTGGATAAGAGTCTTCTCCCTATGCCATAGACCCCTTTTCCCACTTCCAACACTTTTCCCCATTTGGATCCCACCCTCTGGCTGTTCATCTGCACATGACCCATTCATTGAGAACTATCTAGTGATATTGGTCACCTCAATTTCTTTGCCCCTGACCCCTTACCCATTTGACCCATATCTCCTTCTGAACTGACTGCAGTCTGTCCTTTCAGATACAACTCTGACTTTGTAATCAAGCCTGTCAATAAGGATGGTGCTGTTATTGTTTTGCGGACTGACCTCTACATTGCAGAGACTAAGCGCCAGCTCTCAAACAGCTCGTCCTTTCTCCCCCTGGACCATGACCCCACCATGGAACATTCTGACACTTCTCACAATCAGGTCGTGACAATTTTCAAGCTTTGAAATTGGGCCACTGTGGTGGGGGGGGGCGGGGGAGAAAAAAGTTGGGAAGCAGTGCTATAAACTGTCCCAACATAGTCATCCATAGAGTTTGTTCAAGAAGTGTGCTTGGAATGATCAATGACTCCTTCATCAATTGTCTTTCTCCAATTGTCTTCCTGGCTTGTAAAATTCAGTCTCCGATTGTGCAGATGTCACAGGCTAGGATAATGTTTATTTCCCATCCTCAATTGCCCTTGAGAAGGTGGAGCTGAGCACTGTTTTTGATTTGCTGCAGCCCATGTGATGTTGGTAATACCCACAGTGTTTCTGGAAATGAGTTCAAAGACTTTGACTCAGTGATAGTGAGGGAACAATGGTACAGTTCCTAGTCAACATGATGTGTGTGTTGGAGGGGAACTTGCAGCTGATGTCCCAGGTATCTGCTGCCCTTGTCCTTCTTGATGGTAGGGATATCAGGTTTGGAAGGTGCTATCCAAGGGGTCTTGGTGAGCTGTTGCAGTGCATCCTGCACATACTGCTGCCATTGTGCATTGGTCATGTAGGGAACGGCTGTAAAACAGTTTGGAAGCCCTTTGTGGAAGTTCCTGCAAAAAATCATGTTATAATGACTGGATCACTGATTTCAGTCTTCATTGTGGGAGTAATAACTCCCAGGTGTCTGAAATACTGCAGTGGGATCTGTTCTGTCCCTTTGATTTAATGTCTCACCCAAAGCTCAGCACATTCAGCAGTGCAATGGAATCTGGAGTTATCAGCCTAGAGTAAATATATCAAGTTGCTGGGGGGGGGGGTGTGGTGGGGGGGGGGGGGGGGTGTGAGGGTGTGGGGTGGGGGTGTGTGTGGGGTGGGGGTGTGTGGGGTGGGGGTGTGTGGGGGGTGTGGTGGGGGAGGGGTGTGGTGGGGGTGTGTGGGAGGGGGGGTGGGGGGGGTGGGGGGTGTGTGTTGGGGGGGGTGTGGTGGGGGGGTGGCTTTTGAACTCACAACTAAGTGATTCAGAGGTCAGAATATTCACACTGAGCCATAGCAGATTGATTTGTTATAACTTCCAACATTCTCATGGAATACAGGGAGAACTAGCCATTTGGATACAGAACTGGCTCAAAGGTAGAAGACAGAGGATGGTGGTGGAGGGTTGTTTTTCAGACTGGAGGCCTGTGACCAGTGGAGTGCCACAAGGATTGGTGCTGGGCCCTCTACCTTTTGTCATTTACATAAATGATTTGGATGCGAGCATAAGAGATACAGTTAGTAAGTTTGCAGATGACACCAAAATTGGAGGTATAGTGGACAGCAAAGAGGGTTACCTCAGATTACAACAGGATCTGGACCAGATGGGCCAATGGGCTGAGAAGTGGGAGATGGAGTTTAATTCAGATAAATGCGAGGTGCTGCATTTTAGGAAAGCAAATCTTAGCAGGACTTATATACTTAATGGTAAGGTCCTAGGGATGTTGCTGAACAAAGAGACCTTGGAGTGCAGGTTCATAGCTCCTTGAAAGTGGAGTCGCAGGTAGAATGTGAAGAAGGCGTTTGGTATGCTCTCCTTTATTGGTCAGAGTATTGAGTACAGGAGTTGGGTGATCATGTTGCGGCTGTACAGGACTTTGGTTAGGCCACTGTTGGAATATTGCATGCACATCTGGTCTCCTGGTCTCCTTCCTATCGGAAAGATGTTGTGAAACTTGAAAGGGTTCAGAAAAGATTTACAAGGATGTTGCCAGGGTTGGAGGAGCTGAGCTACAGGGAGAGGCTGAACAGGCTGGGGCTGTTTTCCCTGGAGCGTCGGAGGCTGAGGGGTGACCTTATAGAGGTTTACAAAATTATGAGGGGCATGGATAGGATAAATAGACACGTCTTTTCCCTGGGTTCGGGGAGTCCAGAACTAGAGGGCATAGGTTTAGGGTGAGAGGGGAAAGATATAAAAGAGACCTAAAGGGCAACATTTTCACGCAGAGGGTAGTACGTGTATGGAATGAGCTGCCAGAGGAAGTGGTGGAGGCTGGTACAATTGCAACATTTAAGAGGCATTTGGATGGGTATATGAATAGGAAGGGTTTGGAGGGATATGGGCTGGATGCTGGCAGGTGGGACTAGATTAGGTTGGGATATCTGGTCGGCCTAGACGGGTTGGACCGAAGGGTCTGTTTCAATGCTGTACATCTTTATGACTCTACGTGAAATGATATCTTGATGGCTTTTTGTGTTACCAGAGAAATACCTTCCAGGTGATATTGGCTTCTGATGAATCCAGCTCCTATGCTATTCTGCTGTACCCTGAAGATGGCTTGCAGTTTTATGGAACACGTTCCAAATCAGCAAATAACATTGACTTACCAGCTCGAGTGGGCTTCAGCAGAGGGGAAAGCAGTTTTGTGCTATTTACCCTCGAGGGACCGTCATATGCAGTTACATCTGGCAGCGAACAATCTGTTAAAAACCTTTACCAGTAAGCAAATTTAACATTTCTTCATCTGGAATGTCTCTTAATCTTTATTCCTTCTGTCAGACAGGAATTGGACAAATATTTGTCAAAGAGAAACTTACAGGGCTTTGGAGAAGGAATATTGGTGTGAATTAAATAGCTCAGTTGATAAAACACAATGATCTGAACGTCCTCTTTTGGTGCTGTAGAATTCTGTGATTCTATCCTGTTGTGATTTCCACCCTGAGTGAAAAAGGTTATTGCTGTTCTTTGTTGCCATGTAAAGTTTTTTGACATTTTTTTGAATATATAATGATCTCAAGAGAAAATGTGTCCTCATGTCCTTATGTTTATGGTGGTCAGGAAAGCTTATTGACTTTGGTTTTCTTTGTTTGACAGCTTCCGTTTTAAGACCATGTTGCATTGTTCCCTCCTGTTTATAAGATTAAGTGATTTAACTGAGACATTTTAAGATGTCTAAGAATTGGAATGGAAATATACAGATTATTTTCCCTGGCGGGGGGGGGCGAAAGCCTGGAACATGGGGATCAGAAAACTTCGCAATTGGGACTGGCATTTTCAACCCCTCAAAGGGTTATGATAGTCTGAACCTGTGTCTCCTAAAAAGCTGCTAAGGCTTTGGGTTTGGTTAAGAATTTCAAGGCTGTAATTTTGGATATATTTTAGTTAGGCAAGGGTGCTGAGGATTTTGCTACCAAGACTGGTAGTTAGAGTTGAGAAGTCATGATTTAATTGATTGGCAGAATAGGCATGAAAAGCTAAATGACTAAACTGTTCTTCAGAGTACCACTTACATTTGATGCCTAGTGGGAATGGAATCTTGTATATAAGCTTATTTTGTTAGTGACCTTTCATGTCTTGGCCAAGCTTGTATGTTGTGGTAAGTATACAGTATAGCATAAAATGGATGGTTTATGCAGCTGTGATGCATAGAAAGGACCATGCTGATCTTCACTTGCTTCAGTCCTTATTCAAGCAGGAACAGTATATAGTGTCAAAGATGAGGTTACCAGACAATCCTTTCATTTGATGATAAGACTCCTGCTGACAACCAGAAAGTTGTCAGGAACTGTTGTGTGTATTCAGCCTACAATGCAATCACTGGTATGCACACATCTGTTTCTGGTGTCATTCCTGTTGATGGGTGGCAAGTGGTGCAGTGATTTTTAAAATACCTAAGAGCTGCCACTTGTAGACCTTATGTAACCACAGCTACTTCATTAAAAGTTGCATTTCTTTGAACAAGAGAGCAATTTGGATAAAAGTGAAGTTTCCTACACAGCCTCACTTGGTGGTAATGGAACTCTTTTAATTCCAAGGTCAAGGTTTTGAGTTCCACATTGGTTCTTAATTTTTGTCCTAATTATTTTATGAATTTAAAAAAATTTTTTTTTGACAGGTATCACTTCTCAGGCTTTTTGAATTCACTACTGGAGTAACTGTTGAAAAAACAGCATTGCTTCATTAATTGCAAGCCTTCATCTTAAAACTTTCCATCATATAGCTCCAAAAATATGTTGAAATGGAAACTGTTACAGAGCACCAAGTGCAACAGGGAGCATTGTTTGGTTATAGAAAGCAGAGCTGCATTTAAAGCATCTCTCACTTTAAACAGTTACAGACTGACACTATCTGTGCATGCACAGGATGTGCATTCCATTGTTTGCTTCCAGTACCATTGCATTGAATTTAAAGATTAATATACTAATTAGGGTGGTAGCTGCACTTTTACATTTGTAGAAAACCAACCTAAAGATTTTCTGTTAATGTGTTAAGACTTTCGGTCCTCCTTCTTCTTCTCATGGATAAATGTGTTTGTTACTAAAATGCTATCTTTGTAACCTTCAATGTAACAATGTTACACGTAATTCAAGGCATTTCTCTGCCATGGCAGCATGTTTTCTTCAAGTTTGTTATCAAAACCATTTTCCTCCATTCTGACAATGATTGAAAATTCTTCTACTACGTTGAAAAAAACAGTAGGCTATCTTCAAGTTTGTAATTGTATGCCTTTTTTTTAGATCCCCAGAGATTTTCGATTAGCTGTAGTTTGTAATCTGACTATGTCTCATTTAGTAATCCAGGTCTTCAGCTACATATTATCATGCAGTTTTTATTCTACACTATCAGCACCCAATGAGATGTTGAAGAACAAAGAGTATGAATGAATTGCAACTTAGGGCATACACTGACTACATAAACATTAAAAGCGAGAGTGAAAAATGATAACTAACAAAGGCAGAAATGCCTAGAGGAAGTATTTATGATCATCACCTTTTCCCAGCTGCTGAAGTTCTGAAGAAGAGACAGTGGGGCCTGGAACTTGAACTGTATTTTCTATCCATAGATGCTGCCAGAGTAGCTGAGTTTCTTCAGCTATTTCTGCCTTTATTTCAGATCTCCAAAATCTGCAGTTTAGATTAGATTAGATTCCCTACAGTGTGGAAACAGGCCCTTCGGCCCAACCAGTCCACACCGACCCTCCAAAGAGTAACCCACCCAGACCCATTCTCTCTGACTAATGCGCCTAGCACTATGGGCAATTTAGGAGAAAATGAGGACTGCAGATGTTCTTGATCAGAGCTGAAAAATGTGTTGCTGGAAAAGCGCAGCAAAAGAAGGGCTTATGCCCGAAACGTCGATTCTCCTGCTCCTTGGATGCTGCCAGACCTCTGCGCTTTTCCAGCAACACATTTTTCAGCTATGGGCAATTCACCTGACCTGCACATCTTTGGACTGTGGAAGGAAACCGGAGCACCCGGAGAAAACCCACGCAGACACTGGGAGAATGTGCAAACTCCACACAGTCAGTCACCAGAGGCTGGAATCGAACCTGGGACCCTGGTGCTGTAAGGCAGCAGTGCTAACACTGAGTCACCGTGCCGACCTTAAAAGCCTACTGCACCTGGTATTCCCAGGCGGTCTCCCATCCAAGTACTAACCAGGTCTAAGTCTGCTTAGCTTCCGAGATCAGGTGTTTTCAGACTAGTATGGCCGCCAGTTCTTTTTCATTTTCCATTAATAAAATAATATCGGTAAAGGATGACATATTACAAATAATTTTATTTTTAAAAAATGGGAAGCAAGATGAAACAACAGTGTTTTATAATCTAACAATGTAAAGTCTTCAACAGATGCATAAATATCAAAAGAAAAATCAAGGTAAGATAGTGCTACTAATGAATGCGCACGTTAAACTCATACATGTGGTAAAATGTTGCATTGTTAATTAGTCTCAGTGTTTATAGTTGTCATTGTCTACAGGTTTAGTACAAGAGGACAGGAGGATTACAAATGTTGTGCCCTTGTTCAAGAAAGGAAGTAAAGATGACCCAGGTAGTTATAGATCAGTGAGCCTTGCGTCTGTTGTAGGAAAAGTCTTGAGATAGGATTTATAATCCTCTAGTAAGTAACAATTTGGTTAAATAGTCAACATGGATTCGCCATGGGCAGGTCGTGTCTCACAAACCTTTTTGAGATTTTTGAGAAGGTGACCAAGCATGTGGATGAGGGTGGGGCAGTTGATGTGGTGTACATGGACTTCAGTAAAGCCTTTGATAAGGTTCCACATGGTAGGCTATTGAACAAAATGTGGAGGCATGGGATTGGAGGTGATTTAGCAGTTTGGATTAGACACTGGCTTTCTGTCAGAAGGCAACAAGTGGTGGTTGATGGAACATGGTCAGCCTGGAGTCCGGTCACTAGTGGTGTGCCACAAGGAACCATTTGTTTTGGAACCATTACTGTTTGTCATTTTTATAAATGACTTGAATGCAGGCATAGGTGGATACTAAAGTCATGGAGTGGCGGATAGTGTGGAAGAATGTTGCAGGTTGTAGGGAGACTTGGGATTAACTGCAGAATTGGGCTGAAAGTTGGCAAATGAAGTTCAATGCAGATAAATGTGAGGTGATTCACTTTGGGAAGAATAACAGGAAGGCAGAATACTGGGTCAATGGAAAGATTCTTGGTAGTGTAGATGTGCAGAGGCATCTTGATGTCCATGTACATAGATCCCTGAAAGTTGCCACCCAGGTTGAGAGTGCTGTTGAGAAGGCATATGGTGTGTTCGGTTTTATTGATAGAGGGATTGAGTTCCAGAGTCGTGATGTCTTGTTGCAACTGTACAAAATGCTAGTGCTGCCACACTTGGAATATTGTGTGCAGTTCTGGTCGCCCCATAACAGGAAGGATGTGGAAGTATTGGAAAAGGTGCAGAGGAGATTTACCAGGATGTTGTTTGGTCTGGAATGAAAGTCTTATAAGGTAAGGCTGAGGGACTTGGGTCTGTTTTCATTGGAGAGAAGAAGGCTAAGAGGGGATTTAATAGAGACATAGAAGATGATCAGAGGATTAGATAGGGTGGACAGTGAGAGTCTTTTTCCAAGGATGATGACATCTGCTTGTATGAGGGGGCCTAGCTGCAAATTGAACAGGTGATAGATTTAAGATAGATGTCAAAGGTAGGTTCTTTACTCAAGAGAGTGGTAAGGGCATGGAATGCCTTGCCTGCCAATGTAGTTAACTCAGCCAAATAGGAACATTTAAACAGTCCTTGGATAAGCATATGGATGATGATGGGATAGGGTAGGGTGATGGGCTGAAATTAGTTCACAGGTCAGCGCATCATCAAGGGCCTGTTCTGCACTGTATTGTTCTATGTTCTATGTTTCCCAGAATTAAAAAGCAGACAAGTAATGCTAAACTTGTCTTGAACTTCGATTTGAAACTCTTGCATGGAACTGGAACCTTGTGATTCAGAGGCGTGTGCTACCAACAGAAGCATGGCTGACACACACAGCATGTAGAGGCAATGGAAAAAGTGCAAGATTAATAAGTATGATATCAGAACTAATTGATTATAAAGATTTATTATTAGGAAAAGGATGGCCAAAAGGAGGTTTTTAAAAGTGATAATCAGATTAGCTTAAAGATGTTTCCACTTTGTAGGAGATTTAAAAATAAGGTTGACCCTAATAAGTGGGAATTTAGTGGGGGAAAAAATGCATGCTTGAAGGAAAGTTTTATAACATGGCAATTTCAATGCATTCTGTAAAGGAAAAATAAAACTATTATTTTCACAGAGACAGTAATGCTGGAGAACAAGGAGTTTGGATCTTCCACCTGGGCAGTTCTTCTAACCAGACCATTTCTTCTGCCATTGTAAGCATGTTCCATACTGATTACGTGCAGAGTACTTTTAGTACTGTTCCAACCATTGACCACCAGAGGAGCTCCTATGTGGACATAACCGAGAATGGGTCAGACCCAGAATATAATCTTCCTGAAGAAGAAAAAGTTGGCATACCAGAGGATGCTGTAGTGTACAAGGTAGCTTCACAGCAGAATGTGGAAAACTCGGCTCCAGAAGAACCCCGCTATGTGGAGGAGTTTCCAGTTCGCACACACATCAAAGTAAAGCCAGTCCAGTTCCAGCATCCACAGTTTCCCCAGCGCAGAGTTGAACTGTTGGATACAGAGTTGGATGTGACTGGGAATGGTATGATGATTTGTTGATTATGTATACTTGTTACAAACTATCTATATATAAAATCCATAAATTGGGTGAGTGCATAAAATGATCTAGTAATTTGTGATGAACAAATTATATGCAGTTGTGAATGATCACAAATTGCTAAGTGTTTTCCATCATTCCTCTTTAACAAAACTGAGGAAAAATTCTGTCATGAACTTCCCAACTATGGTCTTGAAATTGCTGTATTTGTCCTGTTAGTGAGATACACTTTGTTCATGATGTGGTTTATGGGTCTGACATGAAAGTTAAGAAGCTTGGTCTGGAAAGGTAACAATAAAACTGTTGACTCACTCCTCCAGGCAGTAAATTAGTCCTAGAGAAATCTTAATCCAAAATTTTATCAAATAAGATCTTAATATTGCTTTGTCTCCTTCCAGTCCACCCTAACCCTGTATTTATTTTTCTGTATGCAGTTGACATTAATTTGTGCTCTTGCCTACTCTGTTATTTCTCTGTCCTTTAAATTTAGGTGGTTAATAAATATGTTGTTGGTCCTGGCATTCATGAGGTCTCAGTTGCCCTGCTTTCCTTGCCATAACATTATTATTTTGCACTTCAGCACAAGATAAAGCACAAGAATATTACAACATAAAGGGTGAGGAAAGGAAATGCAACTTGTGGCACAATGCACCCCTCCAACCAACTCTCTTTTCTTGAAATACTTGTGAATTTGCTCAATGAATGAGTTTGATCTAAGGGTAGTAATGTGTGCAGATATTGTGTTTCATGATTTTAGCCAAATTCAGTCCTGAAATTGAAAAAGCCACTGTATGATTTTAAAATCCTGAATGTATCCTGTATTTTCTTGAATTCCACTTTCTCCTTTCTTGATGTCTTGATTTTTATAGACAATAGGTGCAGGTGTAGGCTATTCTGCCCTTCGAGCCAGAACCATCATTCATTATGATCATGGCTGATCATCCTCAATCAGTATCCTGTTCCTGCCTTATCCCCATGACCCTTGATTCCACTATCCTTAAGAGCTCTATCCAACTCTTTCTTGAAAGTATCCAGAGACTTGGCCTCCACAGCCTTCTGGGGCAGAGCATTCCATACACCCACCACTCTCTGAGTGAAGTAGTTTCTCCTCAACTCTGTTCTCCGTGGCCTACCCCTTATTCTTAAACTGCGTCCTCTGGTTTGGGACTCACCCATCAGCGGAAACATGCTTCCTGCATCCAGAGTGTCCAATCCTTTAATAATGTTGTATGTCTCAATCAGATCCCCTCTCAGCCTTCTAAACTCAAGCATATACAAGCCCAGTCGCTCCAATCTTTCAGCGTAAGATAGTCCCGCCATTCCGGGAATTGACCTCGTGAACCTACGCTGCACTCCCTCAATAGCCAGAATGTCTTTCCCCAAATTTGGAGACCAAAACTGCGCACAATATTCCAGGTGCAGTCTCACCAGGGCCCTATACAGCTGCAGAAGGACCTCTTTGCTTCTATACTCAATTCCTCTTGTTATGGAGGCCAGCATGCTATTAGCTTTCTTCACTGCCTGCTGTACCTGCATGCTTGCTTTCATTGACTGATGTACAAGAACACCTAGATCTCATTGTACTGCCCCTTTACCTAACTTAACTCCATTTAGGTAGTAATCTGCCTTCATTTTCTTGCCACCAAAGTGGATAACCACACATTTATCCACATTAAACTGCATCTGCTATGCATCCGTCCACTCACCTAGCCTGTCCAGGTCACCCTGTATTCTCCTAAAATCCTCCTCACATTTCACCCTGCCACCCAGCTTTGTGTCTTTTTCTTTCTGAAATGTGGGTTCTCCATCCTAAATTGGTTTTCCATTTATTCCCCATTCCTGGAAAATCCCTTGGTGGGATGTAGTTTCAGCATGGGAGTGCGCTAGTAGAATTGCATCTATTGTGACTATTCAAAATGAATTTGAAATGCTCTCAAAGTCTAGGCATTGCTGGCAAGACTAACATTTATTCCTAATTACCTCTGAGAAGATGGCAGCAAGATAATTTGAACTTCTGCAGCCTAAGTGCTATAGATACTCTGACAATGTGGTTAAGGAAGGAATTCCAGGACTTTTCCCAGTAGTAGTGAAGAAATAGTAATGCAGTTGTTGTTGTTATTCCAAACCACTGCAGATATTCTACATGTTAGAATTTGCATGGAGAAGCAGTCAACGAAATCTTGACTAGTCTTAGTATTACATTTGTTGGATGGGACAAATTGCAGCCCACTAGAGGATCAAACTCCCAATGTGTAACTTGGTGGAGAGGCTGTGTGCAGTCATGATATGAGTCAATCAGTGAACCTCAGAATACCCAGTCTATGAGCCTCTCTCCAGTTGTCCAAAGATTTATGTAGCTTGTCCAGTTGAATCTCTGGTCACCTTGGGTGACTCCCCACCATCCTAGTCCTTCCACACCCCAACCCTGCAGAAGATTGAGAGTGATTTGGCAATGGAAATGCTATTGAATGTCATCAGGTTTTCTGCTTTCAATATCATCAATGATAACCATTGCCTGGAACTTGCGTGAAGATTACTTTTTATAGGTTGTGTTTGTGTTAGGCTCAGTCTGTTCTCAACCAGCCTTTTTTGCTGGGTAGTGATTAGGGACAGCAATCCAGGCCAGTTCTTTTCCCCACCCCAGCTGGGTACATGAAGAATAATATTTAGTACCCTTAACACTGCTGTAGTCGATTAGCTGACTCATGGATGCCAGTGATAGAAGACTTTGATACTTTCAATCTGACTCAGCTGCTCACTGCTTTAGAGTCGAGAGTGTGGCGCAGGAAAAACACAGCAGGTCAGGCAGCATCCAAGGAGCAGGAAAATCAATGTTTCAGAAAAAAGCCCTTCATCAGGAATTCCTGATGAAGGGCTTTTTTCTGAAACATTGATTTTCCTGCTCCTTGGATGCTGCCTGACCTGCTGTGCTTTTCCTGCACCACACTTTCGACTCTAATCTCCACCACCTGCAGTCCTCACTTTTGCCTTGCTCAATGATTTAATCAACTGAAAACAGAAATATTGTGCTAAGGAATTTGCCTTTCTCATGAATAAATGACATCAATAATGTTTTACAAGATAAACTGTTCTTAAGTTTTCGTACTGGCATTTCCTACAGTGCTGTTGGATTTGTAATTTTATCTTCTGACTTAAAATATGCTCAAACCGCTTTCTTTCTGGTCTGGTTAAAATCCTATTCTGCAGGAGAACTTGCCTGTCTGACAGTGGTTGGCTGAGTGCCCCTTTAAGTATATGGTTTTAATTTTGAATCGGAACCTTTTCCATCCTGTATCAGTATAACTGCTGATACCTTGACTTTAACATTCATATCCACATGTTCGAATCTCTCCATGGCTTCTCGAATCTATCGCTAAGCTCTATCATTCCTCCAAAGTTTCTGTGCTCCTCTGTTCTGGTCTTATGCATCCCAATTTTCTTCACTCAGCAAATGGCAACCATATCTTCAGCTGCCTAGACTTTAAGATCTGAAATTTCATCACCTTTCAACTGTTCTCTGTTGTTTTGAAATATTTCTTAGAATCAACCCCTTTAATTAATATTTTGATTACCTGTTCCCATGTATCTCCTTATGTATCTAAACTTCAAATTCTGACCAGTTATGATGCTGTGAAAGGCTTTGGGAAGTTCTAATACAGTAGATATGAAAATAATTTTCCTGTGACAGTCCTGTACTCTGCACTCCTCTGGAAATCGTAGCCCAGGTAATACTTTGGCAAAAACTTCATAACATGTTTCCTATTTGGTAAAACAGTTGGTGTTGCTTTTCCATGATGTGGAATGTGCCAGTGATATAGGTCTGTGTGGCCCTCTGGACCTGCTTGTCATGGGAATCCACTTGGCATGATATTTGCTGTAACAAACAGCTCCACACGTGTCTCTTCCCCCTGAAGTACACCTAGAATTTGGAGCAGGAGAAGACCATTTGGCCCTTTTGATGCTGCTCTGCTCTATGCAGTTTGTGGACTCACCTCTACTTTCCTGCATCCCCTCCCCACCCCACATCATAATTCCTGACTCATAATTCCCAACTCAACCTGATAATCAAAAATCAATCAGATTTAACCTTGAATAAATCCAATTACTGGGACTCCACTGCTTTCTGGGAAGAGAATTCCACAAACATAACTGTTCTCTGAGATAAAATTTATTTTATCTTCCCTGTCTTAAATTAGGCATTTCTCATTTATAAATTCTACCAAGACACACAACATTTATTTCTCCTTCCCCCACACCCTGCCTCCCTGCTGACATTCACTTTGTCAGGTCCCTTTACGATTGTTTTAAGTTTCAATAAGACCACCTCTCATTCTTCTAAATTCCAATTGGTGTAGCCCTAGCTTGCTCAACCTTTCATCATAACCTTGCTGTTTCATCACAGAACTCGGTTGAATGAACTCCGTCTGAATGCAATTGTATCTTTTCTTAAGGAGAACAACGCTGTGCTTAGCACTCTAGCTGTAGTCTAACTAAGGTCCTTTACAGCTGCAGGAACCCTTCACTACTTTGATACTCAATTTCCCTTGCAATAAACATCAATTTGCCTTCCTAATTGTCTGGTATACCCTGTGTGAAAACTTGATACATGATTCAGGTCCTTCTGTACCATTTGAGTTCTACAGTCTCACTCGATTTAAATAGTATACTGTTTTTCTATACTTTCCTGCTAAAGTGAACAAGTCCATGTGTACTCACAATATGTTCCATGTGACAAATTTGTTCTGCCTCACTTAACCTGTCTAAATTCCTTTTATCGAGTCTTCATGTCCTCTTAACACTTTCTGCCTATCTTTGTGCTATTAGCAATTTTAGCTATCACAGATTTGGTCCCATCATCCAAGTAATTGATATAGATTGTAATAGAGTAATAGAGTTTTACATCATGAAAAGAGGGCCTTTGGTCTATTATACCCTCACCGATCATCAAGTATCTATCTATTCTAATCCCATTTTCCAGCACTTAGCCTGTAGTCTTATAAGCCATACCATTTCAAGTGTTCATTGGTATAGTACTCTTGATATTAGGCCTTTATTAGATGCATCTACTTCTACTGTATCTGTCTTTTTCTTAACAGTTGAAAATGTAAATAAATGAGAGACCCATTTTATCTGCCCATCCCTACCTAACCTCTGTTAGTGCCACCCAAATGTAACCTAATTTAGTTAAGGTTGAAAATTTTTTTTTCTCTGTAAGTTTGTTCATGGTATTTTTTTTCCTCTTTCTCAGTTTTCTCATACAATACAGAAAGACAGCTCACCTGTGCCAACAGCCGTCATGTGTGTTCGATTCATGGCCAGTGCAGAGACTATGTGGCAGGTTTCTGCTGTCACTGTAATCCTGGTTATTATGGAAATGGCAAGCAGTGTGTTGCGGAAGGTAAGTCTGGTCTGCTTCCCATTCTTCGTTCCAAGATCAAAAAGCTTAGTTTAGTGAAAGAGAAAAAAATGTAGAAATGGAATGCAGTATTTGAATGCGTAATCTTTAGAAAGAGCAGTCTTTTGGGTCCTTTTTAGAGTGGTAGCTTCGCAAATGGGCACCTGGCAGAACACAAACACAGTCACAAGAATAAAGAGTGATGGAAATGTTCTTTATCGAGTAAGTTCATTTATTGACTGATCTTTAATTTAGAAAAGCTGCAAATCTGATTATTTCCCCCATTAAAAGCCCATCATGCCTGTTTCATGTTGCCCTGCACTGTTTGCACATCACATAAGGATTAGGGACTATGACAGTGTGAATGGGAGGGAGTTTGACCCATTGAGATTATTCTATGGGTGACCCGCAACACTTATCTGAGTGAGTCTTTTTTGTATAAGTCAAAAACAGTGAGCATCACAGTTCATGTAACCATAATGGAGCATTCAAAAAGAGTTGGTCACTCATTCCCTTAAAATCTATTTTGAGTTAATCGCAGCTGATCCATGGAAGGTTCACCGGATCCAAAATGTTAACTTTGATTTCTCTTTACAGATGCTGCCAGACCTGCTCAGCTTTTCCGTTTTAGTTTGTTTAGATTAGATTACCTACAGTGTGGAAACAGGCCCTTCGGCTTAACAAGTCCACACCGACCCTCCAAAGAGCAACCCAACCAGATACATTCCCCTAACTAATGCACCTAACACTACAGGCCAATTCACCTAACCTGCACATCTTTGGACTGTGGGAGGAAACTGGAGCACCCGGAGGAAACCTGCACAGACACAGGGAGAATGTGCAAACTCCACACAGACAATCGAACCTGGGACCTTGGTGCTGTGAGGCAGCAGTGCTAACCACTGAGCCACTGTGCCGCATGTACCTAATCTGTACCAAAGCTGCATTTATCCAATTATTCTCTTACCTCAAATACTACCTATTGATGCCATTACCTAATCAATAATAGTGAGTCATCAATCTTGAAGCTCTAATTGATCTCAGCATCCACAGCCTCTTGAATCGTAGAATTGTTTCAGCACCAATGTAGGATGATTGCTCTGTCATTTCTGAAACATCTCCCTCTAGGAACAACTTGTGTCACTTCCCTGCCCCTTTCTCCATAGCCTTGAAATATTTTTCTCTTCAGATGTTTATCTCATTTCATTTTGTAAGCTATGATTGCATTTGTCCCTATGATACTATCAGGCAGTGCAATCCATATCCTAACCACTCCTGCACAAATTTGACTTTTCTGTTATTACTTTTTCTTTTGGTACGTGATCCTTGTGTGGAATTTCTACCAGTGGGAAAAATTTCTTCCTATCTACTTTTGTCTACGTGAACTTCAAGATCTTTGTCAAGTCTCCTCTTGACTTCCCGTTCATAAAGGAAGACAGCCCTAGTTTCTCCAATCTATTCGTGTAACTGATATCCCTTGTCCCTGGAGCTATTCTTGTAAATCATTGCTACATCCTCTCTTCAAAAAAAATTCGCAACCTCCCTAAAGTGCATTACTGGATTTGGACACAATATTTCAGTTAAGGCAGAACCAATGCTTTATACATGTTTATCACAACATGGGCAGTGTGGTTGCTCAGTGGTTAGCACTGCAGCCTCACAGCACCAGGTGGGTTTGATTCCCACCTCAGGCGATTGTCTGTGTAGAGTTTGCACATTCTCCCTGAGTCTGTGTGGGTTTCCTCTGGGTGCTCCAGTATCCTCCCACAATCCCAAGATGTGCAGGTCGGGTGAATTGGCTATGCTCAATTGTCCATAATGGTACGTGCATTAATCAGAGGGAGATACAAGTTAGGGAAATGGGTCTGGGTGGGTTACTCTTTGGAGGGTTGGCGTGGAGTTGTTGGGCTGAAGGGCTATTTCCACACTGTAGGGAATTTAATCTAATCTAATGATAACTTTCTTGCTTTTGTAATTCAGTGCTCGACTGACGAACAGACTCTCTGGACTTCTGTATGCCTTTATTTTCAAACCACTCTCTCATCTTCCTCTACTTCAATCAACAATTTGAGCACGTCTACTGATCGATGTCTCCTTTCCTACATTACTCCTTTAGAATTCTACCTGTTTATTTTATATTGCTGTCCTTGTTCTTCTAGCCAAAATATATCACTTTAAATTCTGCTGCAATAAATTTTATTGCCACTTGTCTGTGCATTCCATCAGCCATCTATATCCTGTTGATATCTATTACCGTCCTTTTCAGTTTGCCATCTTCATATCTCTGCTGCCACTCTGCCTTTTACAAGCTGCAGTTCTATTACGTGGCAAGTTATCAAGCACCTTTTGGAAGCCTAGGTACACCATATAAACCACCTTTCTCTAATCAGCCTGCTGTTATTTCATCACAAAACACAGGTTAAACATGACTTGCCTGTGACCATCCACGTTGTTTTTCCTTTATTAATCTGATTTATTCAAATGACTGCTAATTTTGTCCCGGGTTATCATTTATAAATGGCGTTTCACCACGAATGCTACACTGGCTGGGTTGTAGTTGCTGGGTTTATCCTACCACCAGTTATTGTTCAATGCAGTAATATTTGCAGTTCTCTCTAATTTTGTGACATCACTCCCATATCTAAGGAGAATTGGAGGATTATGGTCAGTATATACACAATTTACTCTTGCTTTCCTTAGTATCCTCAGATGGATGCCATCAGTCTTAGTGACTTCATACCTTCAGGTATAGCCAGCCTTTCTAATATTTCTATAACAATTTTTAGCTTATTCAGTATCTAAACTACTGCTTCACTCACTTTGACTTTGCCAGTATCATTTTTATTTGTTAAAGAACGATGCAAAGTATTTATTTCGTACCTCAGTCTCTATTTTTAGATTTTATTTTTGATCCATCATTGACCTTCCCCTCCACTTGTACCCGTTACTATCCTTATGGCTGTAGAAGATTTCTTCGACACTCTTGTACTGTTAGTGGACAGTCTGTTCTCATACCTATGACAAGAAAATAAATATCATGTTTGCATCTTTATTCTTATTCATTTCACACTGACCTGAAAATCACTGGATAGCAATAGACGTAGAAAGCGCTAGCTGATCAATTATTCTGTTAAACAGATTAAATCCTGAAATAAAAATACACAGTATTAGAAAAAAAACTCAGCAAATCTGACAGCATCTGCAGAGAGGGAAGCAGAGTAATATTTTGAGTCCAATACAATCCTACTTCGGAGCTGCTGAGTTCATTCATTTAGTGACAAGATCCCAAATCATGAGGTGGGCCATTTTGAGGTTGGGATGAGGAAGGATTTCTTAATTCAGAAAGTGGTGAATCCTAGGAATTCTCTATGCCAGAGGTTTATGATACTTGAACATGTTCAAGACACAAATTGGTAGATTCTGAAGACTGTAATTATGGGGAGATAATCCATCTCAATACCACTTTACTGCATTATTAACTATGATCTAATTGAATAGGGGTAGCAGGCTGAATGGCCTACTCCTGTTTCTATGAGTTCCGAAAAAGTTATATTGGACTCAAAATATCAACTGTTTTTCTCTGCACAGGCGGTGCTAACTCTGCTGAGTTTCTCCAACATTTTGTTCTTTCACTGAGGCTTCAAACGTCTGCAATAACTTGCTTTTAAATTCCATCCAGAAGTGAGTTTAAAAATCTTCTGACATCTTTTTTAAACAGGATCTCCCCAGCGTGTCAATGGAAAGGTAAATGCAAAGATTTTTGTAGGAACCAATCCAGTACCTATTCAGTTTGAAAACATCGACCTGCATTCATATGTGGTGGTAAACGATGGGCGATCATATACAGCTATAAGCCGAATCCCTACAACCCTAGGCTGGTCTCTTCTGCCACTGTCATCTGTTGGAAGTATCATTGGTTGGATGTTTGCTCTGGAGCAACCTGGCTATGAAAATGGATTCAGTATTGTTGGTAAGTAGTCTCCACTCCAAAATACTGGGTTATGTACATACGAGATGGATTGCGACTGACTTTGATTGTTACTGACTTTGATTGTTACACCATTGGCAGCCATGCCTTCAGCTACTTCAGTTTGAAGCTCTGTTAAAGTCCCTTCTCAAAACACCTCTACTGCTTCAATGGCAAAAGTATGTTTGAAATTTTCCTTGCCTTGTTGAGTGGAAAGCAGTGAGGAAAAGAAAGCATTGTAAGAGGTGGTCATGAGGTGATCAAATTCACCTTTGTAGGTGGTCGACATGATGCAGTCACCCAGTTTAATACCTTGAAATTTGTATAGGAAACGATGGGAAGATAAAGGACTACAAAGGGTCTGGTGAAGACAAGAGTCTCTAAAGCAGAAATGAAACAACTGGTTAACATTTGACTAAGTTGATAGGTGGAGAGGGGAGAGAACTTTGATTAAATGCTGCAGAGCAAGCTGGGGTAATGTGTTTTCTGGGAACGATAAATTTGGAAGGTTTGGGTATTGACACGAAATATGAAGAATCAGGGAGATTGATCCAAATGTCAGTAATGGTGAGGTTTTTATCAATGACAATTTGAGAGAATAGTTTAAAAACCTTTTTGTAAAATTTAATAGAGACACATTTTGCTACAATCACTAATCATTGTTTTCTGGAGCCTGTGTTACAGTATTTCCCAGAAATATGACCAAATTCTGTTGTCGACAACAAACCACTGAATCTTTCTGTTTACAATGGTGTAACCAGGAGTACTGAAACAGTGCCAGATCTGTCATCCCACTAGAGAAAAGCAGCTCCTTGAGTAAGAGAAAAGTTGAACAGACAGATGGAAATGTTAATCTTTCAGTGACAGTCTGCAAATACATCTTTTACCATAAATTATTAGCTCCATTAAACTTGTGGAATGGAAGTGAAGGGCTGAAGAAAATCTAACTGCTGTAATGTTCTCTTTTCTCGAGCTAACCTTTCTCAGCATTTGTTTCCATGGACAAAGTTTTGTGTTGTCCATGATATGATCCCAGACCAGACTATCAAATATAAATTATGATCTGGTCAGAGACCAGTAATTTGTTTTCTTAAAGTTGACAATTGAACTTGAAACCTCCTGCTGCTCCATCATGGACTGTCTTAACTGCTCATGTTCTGCCTGATCATTCTCCTTCCCTGGGACGACATTCCCCGCGATTCTGGAAATTGCGCTCCAGGCACCACCTCAGCTTTTCACGGGCAGCTATGTTCACCAATCTGTTTTGAGTGTTCATACTGTTCATGTTTTGAGTGAAAATGTCCTTCTGCTTTCACTGCTGAGTGGCCTAGCTCAAATTTTAATATTAGGCCCATTGTTCTGAACTCCCTGCCAGCGAAAGTATGTCTACTTCAGTCATCTTAAACATCAGATGTCTCCTCCAGTTCCATCTGTGTGCTGTGAGCTAAACCTAATTCCTGTATTTCACATCTCTTACATAGAACTACATATAATTTACAGCACAGTAACTGGTCATTTTGGGTGGTGAGTTCTGCATTCTATTCACTCTGAGTTAAGATAGTCACTAATAAATCTAACAATCAGAAGAAACTATCTTGTATTTATGATCCTGAGTTTTGGGAGGCTCTTTGGCTGGAATTTGAACTTTATCATCTTCTTCAGTGTCAAAAAGATTAGTTGGGGTAACTGCTCCTTTTCAAGAATATCAACACTGTTTAGGTCATCAAGCCACATGAACAATTTGGCTTGGAGGAGCTATGAAGATAATTGCAGCAATCCATTTCAGGGTTTTGCAGATTGTTCTAACTTTTTGCATGTTTATAGAACTGTCATCTTTTTCATTGTAAGTTACCTAGAAAATTCTGTTGATAAACACTTTGAGAATAATTTGAGAACTAGGCCTAATGTTCGAGGAGAAAGTGAGGACTGCAGATGCTGGAGATCAGAGCTTAAAAATGTGTTGCTGGAAAAGCGCAGCAGGGTCAGGCAGCATCAAAAGGAGCAGGAGAATCGATGTTTCGGGCATAAGCCCTTCTTCAGGAATCTTCTAGGAACATGGATTTGAATCTCCCCATGCTAGATGGTATAATTTGAATTCAGTAAAATCTGCAATTTTAAATAAAACTAGTCTCATGGTAACCATGTAACCACTATCAATTGTCACTAAAAATAAATTGTCATCTTTCAGAGAAGGAAATCTGTCATCCTTGCCTGGTCTGGCTTACATGTGACTCCACAGCAATTTGAAATGGCTGAACAAACCTCTCAGCTCAAGGACAAATAGGAATGGGCAATAAATGATGTCCTTGCCAGTGGCACCCACGTCCCATATAGCAATAAAAAAGGCACTGTGTTTTCATGTTACATACACTGAGTTTGAACAAACTCTGTCTGAACACAGGAAATGCCCTTTTGTTACAATAGGGGCTCCAATATACAAAGTTTGGCCTTGTGATTAAATTTAAGAAATCCTTGTGGAAATCCTGTTGCCAGGGCCAAAGTGGAACATTTGCAAAATTGCAGATCATTGTATGTTCTACAATCATTTGGGAACTTATAACATCTGTCTTCATCCATATGGTTACCATATTAATTGAATCCAAACCTCTTGAGGGAACTTGCGGAATAGTGATATTCTGTCACTGCAAGACTGTATTGCACGTGTTGTGTTTCTGTGTCCATCTCCTGTTCTAATCATCAGTTCCCACTGCCTTGCCTGTAATATTTAGTACTGGTGTTCAAATTGCTTCAGTACTTCATCTCCCCCTTAAATAACAGAGGCCAGTATCCCGTCACCAAGTTTATTTACATATGAACAGTTTTGACTATAGTACTACCTCATATAGAGTCAGGCACCAGAGCCTTGGGTATGGGAAGATCAGACTTGGTGTGAAGTCTTCTACTGCTATCTGCTGCTGTGCTGCTGCTATCCTTGCAGTTGCATATCGGATGGACCTATAATCAAGCAAGAACTTGGTGTTTACCGAGGCAAAGTTTGGACCACTCTTTCTGCCAGGCCATTGGATGATGGTTGGTATGGAGCTACCCTTCTATGACAAATTCCATTCGACTTGTTAAGAAATAACCAGATTCCCTGTTAGTAAACAACAACCCGTTATCTGTAACCAACACCTGCAGGACTCTGTGTGTTGAAAAATGTTTTGCTGGAAAAGTGCAGCAGGTCAGGCAGCATCCAAGGAGCAGGAGAATCGACGTTTCGGTCATAAGCCGTTCTACATTGATTCTCCTGCTCCTTGGATGCTGCCTGACCTGCTGCGCTTTTCTAGTAACACATTTTTCAGCTCTGATCTCCAGCATCTGCAGTCCTCACTTTCTCCTAGTGGACTCCGTGTGTTGCAAAAGATATACGCAATTTTTCTATCACTGTCCCAGTATTTGACAAATGGACCCTATGCACATACGACCAGGAGTTGGCCATCTCCAATGACCAAGAACATTGATACCATGAAAGGTCCTGCATAATTGACATGTAATGGAGTCCAAGGTTTACCCAGCCATTGCTGTAGATCTGGGGGAGCTGCTGGTAGTAATTTTTGTCCTTGTTGATACACTGTGCCCTGCCCCACTAACACAGCTATTTCTGCATCCAATCCTGTGGCACCAGACAGAACATCTTGTCAACATCTTCATTTTGTAGACCCCTGGATGACCCTTGTGGAGTTCAGCCAGAGTTCAGGAGTTTGCTCAGGACAATCACTCTGACTCATCGTAACCATATCCAATCCTCAACTGTGAGCTGGTCTGTCCAGGTCCAAAAAGATTTTAATTCTAGTTTGCCAGTCCTATGGATTCCCCCCATTTAATATCAGGCCTTTCAGTTTGGATAGGACTGAATCTTTTTGTGTGCAAAATCTGATGATGTTAGCTATGACTGGGGGGGGAGGAGGAAGTGTGTCCAGAAAATGTATCATCATTACAGGCTCTTACATGGTGGCTACCGCCAATGCTATATCTATTAACGGGAGACAGCTCAATGCATCTGCATCCACTACTCTGCCTCCCAGACAGAGTTCCAACTTGTAATTATTGGCACTTAGTATTAGAGCCCAACACTGAATGCAGCCCAAATCTATGGGCAGCACTGCCTAGTCGTCTTTAGGCACACTGAGTAGGGGTTTGTGATTAACATGAATTTTTGTTCATAATGGTATTGATAGAACTTCCTGACTCCAAATATGACCAGCAATCCTCCTTTTTCTCTCTGGGCATATTTACGCACTACATTAGCCAAAGTCTTAGATGCATAAACTATTGGGCATTCCTCTCCATTAGGCCACCTATGAGCTAATACCACCCTGATGCCACATGGGGAGGCATTACATGTCGATACCAGATCCTTCCTGGAATCACAGTGTGCCAACACCTTAGAGGATGATAGCCGTTTCCTTTCCTTTATTGAAAACTAGGGTTTGTCTATGTGACCATTTTCAAGGCTGACCCTTTATTTAAGGAGTTGATGCCAGGTTATATATGAACTTTCCATCATATTTACCAGACCAAAACATATCCTAAGCTCCTGGACAGACATTTGATCACCCTCACATTATTGTCCAGTGGGTGTAACCTGCACTTATCAACTCTGTAACCCAAGTAGGTCACTTGTGGGCCCTGGAACACACATCTTTCCCTATTTAGGCATATACCTCTCTTAGAAATATGGTTTGGGACAACATCCAAGTTCTCGAATTGTTACTTTATTAGTTTTCAGAACATCACTAGGTAAATGGCAATCTGAGGTAGACCTTTCAAAATGTCCCCCATCATCCGCTGAAAAATTGAACAGGCTGATGATACCCCACATAGACAAGGAGGAGGCTGGAAGAACACAGCAAGTCAGGCAGCGTCAGGAGGTGGAGAAGTCAACGTTTCAGGTGTAACCTCGCTTCAGGACTGAAAGAAGGGTTACATGTGAAATGCTAACTTCTCCTTCTCCTGATGCTGCTTGGCTTGTTGTCTTCTTCCAGCCTCCTGCTTGTCTACCTTGGATTCCAGCATCTGCAGTTTTTTTGTCTCTAAGACGATACCCCAAATGGCAGTCTCATATATCGGTACAAGCCCTTACAGTTATTAATTATATCATACTTTTGGGAATCTTGGTCTAAGTGGAAATGCACATAATCAGTTTATGACCAGCTTCATGAAGGACAGCACCCTCCCCCGTCCCCCATCAGCTTTGTGTATAAATCCTCCATCTGAGGGATTGGATATTTATCCAGCTGTAAAAAAATGGTTTACTGTTTGTTTAAAATTCCCATCTATCGGGCTTCAAAATTGGTACGCCTGGTGCTGCCTGTTACCCAAATTAGACTGGTTTGATGAACCTTCATTTTCCAGCCTTCTGATTTCTCCTTCTACTTTTACCCGTAAGGCAAATGGCACTGAGTGGGCCTTGTGGAATCATGCAATTGTGACCTGGTCAACGTGCAAAGTTGCCTTGGCTCCTCTGATCATCCCTCACCCTTCCTGTATACTTCCAGGTATTTAGTTAGGACTTCATTCAGGCAGCCATTTTCTAATTGAAAAACTTTGAACCAATCTAGGTGAATCTGTTGCAAACAATTTCACCCCATCATACTTAGGCCTGAGCCTTTTATTACAATCACTGCTAACTGACCCAGTTGCTTCGCTGAAGTTTTACCCATAATCTGTAATGTTTCCCCGGTGTAAGAGCTCAGCCTAGCTTTGGGTCTTGTGCAAAGTTAAGGGTTGGTATTCAGAGCGAACTTTAGTTAAAAAACTGGTTCTGTGATCACTGATATGGCCCCACCAGTATCGACCTCCATTAGAACCGGATGCCTGTTTAACTAGACATTTATCTTGATTGCTTCTGATTTGGATGTTGCTAAGCAATTTAAACTGTTCCATACTAGATGCAGGGGGATTTTACAGGGTATGAACTCTCCAGGATACACTCCTGAATAAAGAACATCCTCAGTTATCCGAACATCAATTATCTGAATTTTGGATTATTTGAACATAATCTCAAGATCCTGTAAACACGTTACGTCAAAGAGGTGTTACCGACACTGACTCGACGATCGCGTCTTTTGTTTACAATTATTAAAAGTGAATTCGGATTACAGAAACGCTGCCGAGAACAGTCCTGGATTCTTGCTCTCTCTTTCTAAACGAAGACAGACAGAATGACACTATGGGCAAATTCAGAGCGCTGCATAGTGTGTTTCTCAATTGTGATTTCTAACCCTAGCTCAGTGGGGGTGGGGGAAGCTGTGTTAAAACTGTTTTCAGAGCATACGCACACACACACACACAGCAGCTTTGCAGCAATCCCCTAACTTTGCAACTGACAGATGTGAAAATTGTCAATTTTCTCTGAGGAAATAGGAAAATGGGTTTGACACAAATCTCCATCTGATTCACACCACCCCAATACCTGCCTCTGAGCAGCAAACAAATGGAAAATAAAAGATCAAAGACTGGAAATCCCTTACTTGGTTTGTACTTTTCACATTCTCGACAGCACGTTTGAAGTCTCCAAATCTGAAAGGAGGTGAGTTTTCAAACATGCTTTGTTTTAAAGATAACATAGTGGCTGTGTCTAACCAGGAGGTTGCAGTCCATTACTTCATTTTGTTCCGGAGTCTCATTGGGGAGAAGAGATAAGAGGCATTTGGCCAATTTAGTCCATCCGCTGGCTGGAAACGCGGAGAGTTGAAAGCATACTACATGGGGGGGAGGGGGTGGTGTTTACTGACCCACTGCACTGCTGCCTGGTCTCCTGAATGGGGAGCAGACTCAAAGTGCTCACTCTGTCAATCCCGTTGAAGTGAAGCAGATGATGAAGGAGCGATGCTCCGAAAGCTGGTGCTTCCAAATAAACCTGGTGTTGTGTGATTTTTAACTTTATACACCCCAGTCCAACACTGGCTCCTCCAAATCCTGAGACAGAGGGAGCGAGGCAGGCAGAGAGGGGGAAAAAGGAAACTTCAGAAAACTGTGTCAGAGGAGAGGCATTGGACTAGTTATCCAAACAATCAATTATCCGAACGAAATACTGCCCGCCCATCTCATTCATATAAGCGAGGTTGTTCTGTACTGGTCTGTCTTACAATCTTACTAAATTTAGGTCGAGCAGGACAGTTTGCTATCTTGAGTCCATATACCAGCAACAGCTATATGACTTGCCAGCCAGAATCCTAAGAAAATGTTAACCCTTTCAGCAAAGCTTGACTTTGTTTTAGAGGGTTTGCTGTGGCAGACCCAGAGTCACTCTGATCAGAATATTTCCTGAGTGAGGCTATGCAATTTTCTGCACTCAAATGGTGTTCCCAAGCTCAGTCAGAGTGGTGAGGGTGTCCACTTCCATCAAGATGAGAGTGATGCTGGAAAGGCACAGCACCACTCTAATCTTGGTGGAAGTGGACGCCCTCACCCTCATTCCTGATGAAGGGCTCCTGCCGGAAACGTTGATTTTCCTGCTCCTCGGATGCTGCCTGACCTGCTGTGCTTTTCCAGCACCACTCTAATCTTGACTCTGATCTTCAGTGTCTGCAGTCCTCAGTTTCCCCTGTCCACTTCTTATCAGAATACCTTGCAACTCGTGCTCCACTTACTGCATTTTCCAATGACAAAACTAGTTGTAATCCTGTTTGAAGTCAAGTTGAGCTTCAGCTAGCAGGTGTTACATCATTCATAGTTACATCATTCATTTTGCATACCAGATGGTCTCTAAGCAACTCGTTCAGGGTTAAACTCTATTCACAGGCTTCTGCCAGTCGTTTTAACCTAGTCAAAAACTCTGATATGGATATCCCACATTCTCGAATTGCCAAGTAAAAGTGATAGCATCTCAGAATTAAAGGAGGTTTGGGATCGTAATGTTCCTTAACTATGTCAGTCAAGTCTTGAAAGATTTTAGTATCTGGTACCTCAGGGAAAGTTAGACTCTTAATAGCAGAAAAAGCTGCAGCTCCACAAATCAATCTGGGGAATTACTTGTTTCTCGTCTGCCACAATGTCGGTTGCCTGAAAAAAAAGTACCCTTTCCACATACTGGGCCCAGTCATTGACAGCAAGAATGAATGAATCAAGCTATCCAAACAAAAGGCATGATCTACGAAATGCTTACCCCAATCTTAAGAGGACTGTTGCAAGTGAATTTCTTAAGGAGCAGGCTTTCCTCTTGTTGGCACTGAAATAACTTGACAGAGACTGGTATCCTGTCACCAAATCACTCTTTTATATGCACATGAACAGTCCTTAGCTACAGTACTGCCCCATCCAACATCAGGCACTGGATTCTTGGGTTTGGCATTGGAGTTCTTGATGTCATTTCATCCCCATTCCTGTAACCTCTTGTAACCCCTACAACCTTTCCTTTCTCTGTAACCTCCCTGAACCTCTCCCACCCTCCCTCACTCTATAACCTGCTCCAGTCCCACAATCCTCCTGGTCTCTATAACCACCTCCACTGCATACAACCTGCTGAGAGAGCACTGCATTCCTCTAATTCCTCTTGTGAATCGCTGATTTGCTTGAGGCTACTATCAGGTGCTGTATCTTCATTTGCCTGGGCCCTAAGCTCTTGAATTGCCTTTATAAACCTCTGGTGCCTTTTCACCCCCTCTTTTAGGACACACCTCCCCAAAAAACACACCTCTTTGACCAAACTTGACCTATTATTGTTTTATGTAGCTGAGTATCAGATGTGTGACTGCTTCCAGTTCTTTGCAGTGACTCCAGACATGAGGGATGCTATATAAGTTCGAATTGTTATATTACCATATGTTATTCCATGTTGTGATACTGGTTGTAACTGGCTGGTCTTGGTGTTTTATTTCCCACCAGGTGGTGAGTTCAGCCGTCGAGCGGAGGTGACTTTTACACCTGGTAATGAGAAGCTTACCATCAATCAACATTTCAGTGGTATTGATGAGCATAACCATCTCACCATCACAACCTCCCTGGAAGGACGAGTCCCTGAAATTCCACAGGAGTCAACTGTGCATATAGAACCATACAATGAATTGTACCACTATTCAAGCTCTGGTAAGCAAACAGAGGAAAGTTCTTTCTCATTTATAGTCAAACAATATTGATAAACATTGACCAAATCACTGACAAATTCAGGTCCATTGGAAATGAACTAAAAGATGGACGGGCGAAGAAAACTCAACATGTTGGGTAGAAACCTTTTATCACATCTTCTATTTAGCTCTACAGAAGAGTCACCTTTGGAGAAGAACTTATCTTTTTCCCTCCACTAGTTCTGTGTCAGCTGTCGGCTGCTGGAGAAATGGTGTGGAATTTTTTTTCTGTTTTATGTTCTGGTGGTTTGATGAATGCAGGAACACTGCCAGATACCACAGAGGATCCCCAGCTCAATCTGTCAGTTTTATTCTGTTAGCCTACCTCCTAGGACTCACTGGCAAGGCCCTAACCAAATGATTGACAGATATTGATAGTTTGCTTCCATTATTATAACCAGGCCTGATAACGACTTTGTTTAACATGCCAGTGCATGTCATGTAAGAATTTAATATTAGTTTCCAAGACACTGCTGCAAGCAAAATCCAATTGATAAATTTATAGTGGCAGTTCACTGAAAGAAATGCTTTGTGTGATTTTCTTTAAAAAATAATTTCCTTGGATATTTCCGTTGTAGACAGGATTTTAAAAATCTGTGTGTTGAGGATTATACAAACAAGCAATTACAATCCTGTTTGATTTCCACTGGGTGTGGGAAAGTGGCGTGTTGCAGACATGGGCATTATAATAGTAACATACATTGCATTGGTGCGAACTTGAAAAGGAGAAACGTCCAGGGCTTTGGGGAAAATGCAGGAAGTGGGATTAATTCAATGGCTCTTTCAGAAAAAAATCAGCAGTCAACAGACTGCTTCCTTCTGCCATATCAGGATTACAAACATTGATTGTTGCTTTTTAAACAGTGGTTGTAGTTCAGAAAATGCATGTCCTTTAACACTTCTGAGCATTTAACAATTTTTTTTTGTTCTGAAGTGTCATATCGGAATCAGAAGGTTAACTGTGTTTTTCTCTCCACAGATGTTGCCAGACCTGCTGAGTTTCTCCAGCATTCATTATTTTTATAGCAAATTTCTCAGTTTACTTTGCTTCATTGTATCTTCAAATGTTGTGTTCTTACATCTCCAAAGTGTTTTCTGACATTACTCTCTGAATTGCCAGTTCCAGTTTTATGATTATGCTCCTTTTGTTCTGAGGTCCTTCCACCACAGGAAATATTTTCCCTCTGATGTACTCTGTCAACTCCTTTTAATCATATTAAATGTAGACTTTTTATAACTGTAGATAATGTGGTGCACTATGTTTTGTGCTTCTGATGAGATTCATGGTGAAAGTCACAATGTTAGATCAGCTATCAGCTTGGAGGGATGGAATTCCTTGAAGTTTCTTTTCTTCTTCCAAATCCATTCTGGCATTTCATGACCACTCAGTGCGTTATTTCTGCCCAGTTAAGGGACGGTTAGCTTAGTTGCTTGTATTGCAGAGTGGTGTCAACAATCCAGGATCAATTCGTGCGTCAGCTGAGGTGACCGTGACTTCATCCCCCCAGTTAAACCCAGCCCCAGTTGTGCCTTTTTTTGTTTACTGAGTCTTTGAATCTGAATATTTTTATGACAGGTGTGGCTCAATCTTTACTGAGTGAGGAGATGAAAAGTTGTTGGTGCAGATATAGTGTACTCAGATCAGCCATGATGTTAATAAATGATGGCGCAGGCTTGAGATATCACAATGAGGTTGAGAAAGCCATGGTATGAAATCAAGTTATTTAAAAAAATATTTGTTTAACAGTGTAACTGATTCCTGAAATCTGAGAATGATTATCTTTATTTTCTTCTCCCTACAGCGATCACTTCCTCTTCAAACATACAGTACACAATAGAATTTCCTGGTGGAACGTCACGGAGTTATTCCTTCCAGTTGAAACAGACTATCACCTTCCAGGGGTGTATCTATGATGATGATGATGCACGACTTGTACCTGCCACTCAGCAGCTATCTGTTGACCGCACGTTTGTCCTATATGATAAAAATGAGCAGATACTCCGATATGCAATGAGCAACAAGATTGGGCCAGTTCAAGGTACTTGTCTGTACTATTTACCAAGTGAAGTACAATTTCAAAATACGTTGCAGAAGAGAGATGCACAATGAATGGTTGTTAGCTAATTACCAGTTTTACAGTACAACATTTTGCTTTTGAGTATAGAATGAAGAGAGGTTATTTTACATGCTCATGACAATGGGGTTGACTTGTTTCAATTCAGACTCTTTAAAAATGATCTTGATTGTCAGCCCTGTTGGAGATATTATGAAATATCTAATTAAGAAAAATGGTTGTTCATCCTGTTGCATAGAATTTACAGCATGAAGGCATACCATTCAAACCCACTTATAATGAAATGCAGTGGTCATAACTGCAGTTTTACAATGCAAAAGGAGGCCCTTTGGCCCATTGTGCTTGCACCTCTCCTGGTGACCTACCAGCATATTAAATAATTGGTTGAGCTTGGGGTGGATAAATCCATTTAGTAATTCTGATTTCCCGTGTTCATGAATCAATACAATACCTTTGGTACAGTTCCATTTAGAGACCAGTCAGTGTATTTAAGGCTTCACTGGTTTAATGGGAACAGGATCAAAGGAGCAGCACAAGGGTCTTGTGGGAAAGAAGACCTCTGGGAAGGATTGAGCAGAGATAGGTGAGACTAATGTAGGGCTCAAGTTCAGGCCTAGAGCAGGATTGACCATTAAAATATCAAAAACGGGGAATGTACATTGATTGATGTAGGAAAAGAGATTAGATCAGTTAGAGCTAAATTCACAGGAGTTTACAAGAATGAGGGGAGAATCTAATAGAAACCATAAAATTGTAATAGGAATTGGTGGTAAATTCAGAAAGGATCTCCCAAATGATCACTGAGTCCAGAATGATGGGTCACAGTCTAAGAATACAGAGTAGGCACTTTAAGGCTCAGATGAGGGCAAGTTTCTTAACCCAGAGAGTGGAGAGCCTGTGGAATTCTCTAGAATAGAAAATGGTTGAGTCTAAACATTGACTGTTTACAGGAAATATTTGTATATAGTTCTTGGGGCTAAAGGGATGAAAAGGTATGGGGAAAAAGCAGGAACAGGGCCATGAGTTGGATGATCGGCTGTGACCATCTTGGCTGGCAGACCAAGCTCAAAGGGCTGAATGGCCTACTCCTGTTCCTATTTTCTATGTTCCTTAACGTGGCAGAGACAGCCAATGAGATTATTTCAATCTTAATTTTAAACAGTCCATAAACTCTTTCCACTTGTTGGAGTTGAGGCTGTAGAGGACAGTGAACGGGGTTTAAGAACATGGTTTAAAGAAAAGAAAATGTGGGTTCTAGAATGATCCTGAAGCAGTGAGCTGTATTAAAGCACAAGGGCAGAACCTGAGACTATTTGATGTCATCTAACCAAATCTAACGGTGGATGAATTCTGATTTATCCTTTCAAGCTTGTGCCTCTTAGACCAAAAGGAGCATAGGTGACTGCCATAACAAGGCTTTATGGGCATGGCAAGAGAGCATGTAATAGTTTTGGTAGGGATTAGGACATCAAAAGTGGAGGTGAGAATGTATTTGAGCAGATCAGTAAATGCAGCAATGTGGGTAAGACCATAAGACATAGGAGTGGAAGTAAGGCCATTCGGCCCATCGAGTCCACTCCGCCATTCAATCATGGCTGATGCACATTTCAGCTCCACTTACCAGCGTTCTCCCCATAGCCCTTAATTCCTCTAGACAACAAGAATCTATCAATCTCGGCCTTGAAGACATTTAGCGTCCCGGCTTCCACTGCACTCCGTGGCAATGAATTCCACAGGCCCACCACTCTCTGGCTGAAGAAATGTCTCCGCATTTCTGTTCTGAAATGACCCCCTCTAATTCTAAGGCTGTGTCCACGGGTCCTAGTCTCCACGTCTAACGGAAACAATTTCCGTTAGACGTAGAGGCTATTCATTTGAGATTTTAAAGTGTAGTTGTAATTGAACTGTTTCCCCCCCCCTCCACAGGGCCTCCTACAGTCGAAGATAGGATGATAGGATTTGGGCTTGAAAGGTGAATGAGTAATTTGAAGATGTGTTTAGAGTTGGCCTTTATCTATAATTAATTCAGTGGGAATCACTGTGAATTGGCAAAGTTTCCAGTGTAGCCTAAATATAGGTTGGGACTTTATATTCCAAAAACTTCTTTTGCCCTTTAAGCTAAGATTTTTGATGATTTCTCCAAAAAACATTGAAGTACTTTATTGTGTCTTACAAAGAGCAGCCTAATGACTAATCGTCAAATCATGGAAATTGAGAAAATGAGAGTATTAACTTAGTTTGAGAAATTCCACAAGCATTCCATCATACTCTGAAGCTACTCAATGTGGTTTTTACATTATATGGTATAGAACATTGTGTGCACATCTAGTTTTTCCTTTCATTCTTCTTGAGTTCTTTTAAAAGCATTATTTTCCATTATCCTTGTCCATCACCAGCTAAGAGAGGAGGTTGTTATTCTCAAATCTTTGTCAGTGCAGATTTGAAGCCTGCTGTTCATGAGGCGTGATAATGATTTGACCTTTGCTTCCGTGAGATTAACTTGCTGCCTCTAATTGGTTACTTTGGGTCAGAAGAGCTGTAACATGCTTTTTGTTATACAGCATTTTCATTATCACAAAATAGGAGCACAGTCAGTCAGGCAAAAGTTTACACTGTGGTACATAGAGAGATATCAAGACACCAGCGGAAATTTGATTTAAGGGGCATCTTGAGGAGGAGAGAAAAACTGCAAGATTTAAGGAACTTCAAAGCATAGGCCCTTGGCAGTTTTTTGCATGGCTGAAGAAAAGCAAATTGAAGTGCACAAGAGGCCAGAATTGAATGAGCACAGAGTTCTTGGTGGTTGGCAGTGCAGGAGAAGATTGCAGAGCTGAGACATTTGGTAGGCCTTAGAGGGATTTGAAAATAAGGATGGTGACTTTAAATTGGGTTTAATGTCTGACGATGTTGCAAGGTAGACTAGCTAGTCTCTATGTGATGGCTGAATTAGTTAGGATACAGACTATAGAACTGTGGATGAGTTGAATCATTGGAAAGAGGTGGGATAAATAGACAGAGTAGATGGGGAGAAACTGTTTCCATTTAGGAACTGATTCAAGAAGAAAACTTTTATGTCCAGAGACAAAATAGCTCCACTTCACAGAACAAAAAACAGCCATAGACAGCTAAAGAGATAAGGAGCAGCGTAAAACTAAAGGCCTTATAAAAACCCAAGATCCTGCTGAATAGAAAAGGTGCATAGATCAGCAAAAGGCAACAGAGCAGCTGATTCCTGTTGAAGAGCTTATGCTTGAAGTGTTGACTCTACTGCTCCTTGGATGTACTTTTCCAGCACTACACTTTTTGATTTTGCTCTCCAGCATCAACAGCAATCTCACTTTCTCTACAGAGCAGCTTATAAGAGCTGTGATAAACGTCACGAAAGGAAACTTGCCAGGGACTTCAAAATCAATAGGAAGAAATGTTATTATTACATAAAGGGAAAGCAGCTGGTTAGTAAAGATGTTGGACAACTAAAGACTAAAAGTGGGGCTATTGACAATGGCCATGGGAAAAGGGCAGATGTTGAATAATTAGGAACAATAACAGAAATTGCTGAAGAAACTTGGCAGATCTAGCAGCATCTGTGGAGAGAAAGGAGAGTTAATGTTTTGAGTCAAGTGACTCTTCTTCAGATCTAGTTCTGACATTAACTCTGCTTTCTCTCCATAGTTGCTGCCAGACCTGCTGAGCTTTTACAACTATTTTTGTTTTTGTTTCTGATTTACAGCATCCATAGTTTTTAGTCTTTTATGTTGAATAATTACTTTGCCTCAATACTTAGAGTAGAAAAGAAGTATAGCTTGCTGGAAGTCCCAGGAAAGTTAACAGTGGATTGATGACAGGTACGGAATAAAATTAACCTAAGTAAGACTTCGGTAGGGTGGAAATTAATGGAATTAAAGATATCAAATTCCCTGGGATTCGAGGGTGTTAAAGAAAGTAGGGGAGCACATTATAGGCATCCTAACGATAATCTTACAGAATTCTCCAGATATAGGCGTTATATTTCTGGAGTGGAAAATTCCACATTTCACTCCACTTCTAAGAAAGGTGAAAGAGGAAAACCAGGAATTGCAGACCAGTTAGCTTAACATAATTCACAAATGACTTCTATAAAGGTATAGAAGTATTATATCAGGATTTACTGATGAAATAAAGTTAGGCAGCATTATAGACAGTGTAGATGATAGCATAAACTTAGGGCTATTGATAGATTAAGTGAATGGACATAACTATGGCAGGTGGAGTTTAGTATAATCCAGTGCGAGGTCATCCATTTTTAACCAAATAAGGATAGATCAGGGTACTTTCTAGATTGAATGAAGTTGAATACATTCAATGTTCAAAGAAACTTGGGAGTTAGGTGCATAGATCTTTAAAGTTTCACAAACAGGTGCAGAAAATAATCAAGAAAGGTAATGAAATGGCTGGTATTTCTGTCTAGGGGGCTGGAGTGCAAGGATGCAAACGTTAAGCGGCAGTTATACAAACTCCTGGTTAGTCCCCACTTGGAGTAGTGAGAGTACCACACCATAACAAGGTCATATTAGCCTTGGAGGGAGCACAGTGTAGGTTTACAAGAACGATATGTGGGCTTCAGGTGTTATTATGGAAGATTATATAAATTAGGCCTGTTTTCTGTACAATTCAGAAGTGTTGATCTGATTGCAGTCTTCATGGCTTTAGCAGGAAAAGACAGAGTATATAAGATCAACTGCTTCCACTGGTTGGAGATTCGAAACTAGAGGACAAAGTCTGAGAATTAGGGCCAGGCCATTCAGGAGAAATATTATGAAGCACCTCTACATACAGAGGATGGTAGAGGCTTGGAACTGTTTTTCAGAAATAGCAGTGAATGCACAATCAGCTGTAAATTTTAAATCTGAGAGAGAATTTTTATTAATCCAATTAAAGGATATAGACAAAGGCAGATATATGGAGTGAGGCCACAGATCAGCCATGATCTCATTGAATGGTGAGACAGGCCTGAATTGCTAAATGGCTTACTCCTGTTCATGTGTTCCTAGTTTTTAAAGTATTTTGTAAAGAAGTGAGATGAGGAAAAAGCTTTTTCAGAGTGAATAGTTTGGGTGTGGAATTCATTGCCTGTAGCTGTGATAGAGGCAGGTTCAGCTGTGACATTCAAGATGGCATTGGATGATTGCTTCTATTTAATTAATGTGCAAGGGTATGAGTGGGGTGGAAAAGCAGGAGATTGGCATTAAGTTGAAATACTCAAGAGCACCAATACAGTTATGATGGACTGAATGGCTTCCAACACAATTCTGCGACAAAGGCATGGATGAGGGTTTCAACAGTAACTATATGGAGGATTGATATACTGTATCACTCCTAAAATGATGTGTTTGGACCAGCGGTGAGGTTTTCAGAATCATTGCTTTTGAATGTGTACATCCAGGGTAAGTGTTTTTGATATATTCAGCTTCTCATAAAATTGGAATATGTTGTCATAGGCATTTAACTGGATTTTTAAATATTAAAGGCATCAAGAGGAGTGAGAATAAAGTAGGAATATGGCATTGAGATAGAAGATCAGCCATGATCATTTTGAAGAGCCAAATGGTCTACTCCTGCTCCTAGTTTCTATGATGCTTTCAAGCATTGGAAAAATCTTAAAACCTCAAAATAGAAAAAACAAATTGATGAGAGTGAATGTATAAATCTGATTAGAAATTGTTTCCCCAAAACACTTGCATCTGCCAACACAGATTTTAATGCAAATACAGGTAACCCCTGCTATCTGAAAGTAGAGCATTCCCAGGAAATCTTTCGTAAGCTGAAAATGGCATAAAGTGAAGGTGCATGATTTATATGGGGAAAAGTATCACCATTTCTCATAAAAATGAAAATCCTCTTTGGATTCATGAAAACAGATACTAAAGTAGGTCTTTTGTAAAAGCAAAATTGGGTAAAGCAAACGTTCGAAAAGCAGGGAGTACCTGTACTTTGTTGTTGAAAAGATGCATTCTAGCAACGATTTTCTTTAGCCCTCAAAAGCAGGTTAATATTTTGTGGTCACTATTGATCAGTGTGGTAAGGCTTTAAATCTTTTTATATTTCAGCTTCTATTTCCAATTTTATTATTTATCCCTTCCACTCCTGGAGAAATAGCAATGCTGAAGGAAGTGTTTAAAAAAACAAATTTGCAATGATGACATGAGAATCAAGAAGTTAAAAATATCAGGAAAGACTGAACAAACTGCAACTTTTCTATAAAATCAGAATGTCCTAACAGAAGTATATACAAATATGAAAAGGTTTGGTAGGATAGATATAGAGATGATGTTTCCCCTTGTGAGAGTGGTCAATACTAGGTCCACAAACTTAATGTAGTCCTTATAATACCAATAAGAAGTTCAGGAGATGCCTCTTGACGAGACAGTGATTAAAAGGAGTAACTTACTACCATGGATTTGGTTGATGTGAATAGCATAGCTGCACTCAAAGGGAAGTCGGTTAAGTACGTGAAGCAGAAGGGAATTGGAAAGTATGTTGCAAGGATGAGATGAAGTAAGGCAGAAAGCGTCTTATGGACTACTTGAGCTGAACAGACTGATTTGGCAGCAGAAAAACAATGCAGTTATGTGTACTCCAACTGAAAATGTAAATTTGACCTTTTGTTCTCCCATTCAGTGTCACAGTGTACAGGAAAAAAATGTAATCTCTGCTTGTTTGGAAAATATAGGCTTTTAGTAAAAAAAATACAAATGTCAGTTGGATCAGTTTTGAAGCTTGTTGCAGATGGCTAATTAGATAACTGATGCTTGAAAAGGGAACATACCACAGCCAACCTCTCTCTGACCCCAAACTGACGCACCGTTAAGTTATGGAACTCAAGAGCAGTTTGCATTCCTAGCAATATACAAGTGAAAAGCGTTCAGCCTGTAGGCTTACAGTAGTCCATACTGTGTAAATAAAGGCTGTGTTAGTGCTTGATTTTGCTATCTAATTAACATTTTTATAATCAAGACAAAAGTGCTTAGTCCAACCCAAAACAGTTCCTAGCATAAGTACATTTCAAGTGCTTCATTGGTTGCTGATTCCCCTAGTTCCAAAGAGTGGGGAGGTTTCCAGAGCTACAATTGTAAAGGAGAGTCCTCATATCTGATTAAAGTCTTGAATTGATCTAAATAGTAGCAGGTTAGAATTCAATTTAAAATTTCAGTTTTATGAAGATTGCCATTCCTGATTACCTTGAGCAACTTCAGCTAAAATTAATAATAGATATAGGAGTGAGGCTTCTTCCCAGCTTGGTTGTGCTATTCTGAAGAAAGGTGCTTTAATATGCGGCACAATTTTTATTTTTATTAAAAAGGACATGTCGCACTACCTGCAGAGATCTCAAAGCATTTTGAGAGCCAGGAAAGTAGCTTTAAAGCACAGTAATTGTTAGGAGAGGAATCAGGCAGACCGTTCTGTATACAGCAATGTCAAAAAGTCCACATCAAAAGTTCTTCATTTGTGAGAGTGTTATGAGATTCTTCCTTTGAGAAAATTGGTTGCCACACCTTCTAATTTACAATGTGACCATAATTCATAGGTATTTATTGACTGTAAATAATTCTGGAATGCTCTGATTATGTGAAAGATGCAAAAAATGTAAGTTAAGTTGACAATATTACTGATGTGCAACTGCGCAGGAAGCTTGGTCACAAATTGTTTCTTCTACTTATTAACTTTAAAACATTTCCTCTTATTTTTCTCTTTGAACCTGCAATGTATCATTTACATATATCAAAATTGTAGCGAATGGTGTAGGAGCTGTATGTTTCATTGGTAGACTTTGTTCAAGCCCTACCATAGGACCTGAATGGTAAAGGAAGGGGCGATCATAATGTGGCTAAACAGGTTGAGTATCAACTTCTACATCTATCCAATATGCCTGAAGAGACGCAGTAAGAGCAGGAGCGTTTCTTGGTCAGCTGTCCACTAGCAGGCATGACAAACCACTTAGAGTCCCTTGCCAAATATAATCATGGACCAACATAAACCCAGAGAAAATCCATGGTAATCAGTGGCCTCTTAGGTGTGATATCTGAAGAGAGAGCAAGATCAGCCGTGCTACACGTTTGGGCCTTTATAATTAACTCAAAACTATTTTAAAAATGCTTCTTCTTTTGCATGTATTAATTCACTTGGCTTTTATTCATGACAAAAGATAGCACAAATTCTGAGTATTCAAATGTTACAAGTTCCTTTTAGAACTGTTAACTATTTGTTGGGGTGGTTCCATCTCTTATGTTCATGCTATAGCATTTCTGGTTCAACAGACAAGAGTTTATCAAGTTCTCAGTTCGGTGGAGAAAATGTAAAAGCACAATCCTCCCAGCAGTGTGAAGAAGGCAAAAAGCTCTCTGTTACCCTCTCAGAGCTTGTGGGTTCAAGTCCCACACCTGACACATGACTGCAAAATGCAGAATAATTCTCTCAATATAGTGATTGAGGGAGGGCTGCACTCTTAGAGTTGTTGCATATACAACTAATGTTAAAATCTAAGCTCTGTCTATACTGTTGGATGGTGAATTGGATCCCATGGTGATATTTTGAAGAGGAGTGGGGCAGCCCTCTATGCTGTCCCATATTTATCCTTCAATCAATATCACTTAAATAGATTGTGTGGTCATTATTGCAATCCTTTTGTGGGAGCTTGTGTGTAGAAGGTGGCTGCCACATTTCCTGCATTACAGCAGTATCCACAATTCAAAAGGTACTTGGCTGTAAAATGCTTTTGGATGTCCTCAACTTGTGAAATAGCAGCCATAGATGCATCTTATTTTTAAAGGTTAAAGTATCTGATTGTGCAGCAAAATTTGCATTCAAAGTTAACACTTTAATTACTCCTTCATTGCCATTTAATCAACTAGTGCAAAATGCTCTCTCTCTTCTGTTCCATTAATTGTTATGAGCTTTTGCAGAAGACAAGCTGACTTTGCATTTTTTGAGGCAGCCTTTTCTTATTCCACAGCATGTTTCCATCAGGCATATAAATTTTGCAAGAGGTATTTGTTGGTTTGAGTCATTAAGGGGCCCAGAGTGGGATTTCCTGCAAAGTTGCCCTGAGGGGAGATGTTTTTTCTGGTCATAGTAATTAAGGAAGAGGAAGTTGCTTATTTTTAAAGAAAGCCACTAAACATTGTTGAGAACAATTAGATCTGAATCTTGGTTACTCGAAATTACCACTTTACAGCAAAATACAGGAGTTGAGACCAAATGTAGCAAGACAGCCCAGTTACTTATGGAGAACCCACAAATATTTCTTCAGTTGCTGTTTTATTCACTTCATGGAAGGAGAACCGTTTGGCTGCAGTTCAATAAATTGATGTGCTCCAAAAGCAGCCAGTAAAGATAGTGTTGAAATAGCTTGTATTTCAGTCGTTAACTTTCTGTAGTTTACCCTAGGACTGAACATCAGGTTTGAAATTTCTAGGCTTGATCAAGATTGTACTGAGCGGAATTACAGTGCATGTGGCTCGAAGGTTTTATTGGTCTGTTATCAATATTTGAGCTTCCTGCATGCTGAATGATAGAAGTATTCTTGGAATAGTGATAAGAGGCAGGATTGATCATTTTTCCCCAGCTAAATTCTCTGCTTAAATTCATGCTTTATCAACACAGTCCTTCTTGGACTGTCTGTTTAGTGTTTACAATGTTGTTTGTGTGCATAGATCACTAAATAAGATCAATAACTAAAGAACCTGTAGAACTTAATTTTTTTACTCCCGTTGATCTTGTAATTATTTGCTCTGTAGCCATGGGAGTGAAGAGTGGGTAAATTGCACCAAATCTGTATAAAATGAAGGTTGGACACCTGCTAAAGTATAACGGCCAATTCTGAGCACCTCTCTAGGGAGGATGTTCAAGCCTTTGATTTTCTAGAATAACAGCAGGGATGAGGGACTTCAGATATGTGGACAGTTGGGAAAGTTGGGCTTGTTGTCCATTACCAGTGAAGTCAAGGGAAGATTTGATAAAATTGTTCAAAATGATCAATGATTTTGATAGAGTTAAGTAAGGAAACACTGTTTTGTATTGGAAGGAGTGGGTAACAAATAGGATGTAAGATAATTCGCATAAGAATCGGAGGGAAGAGTGAAGGGGTAATCGGGAAGTGATTATCTGGAATGCCGTGCTCGCAAGGTGATGGAAGGAAATATAGTGGTAACTTTCAAAATGGAAATGAAAAGGAAAGAAAAATGTGGGGGGAGAAAAAGGAGTAATTAGATTTTTTTTCAGAGGCAAAACTGTCATAGTGCACCAAATGGCCTCCTCCTCTGCTCCTTGACTCTATGAAATATCCAGTTTCTCCCTTCTGATAGAATTGTAGTAGTTTAAAGTTGACCCAGTGCAGTGTAAAGAAATAAGTCATTGCAAAACCTGAACTGATCTCATAGCAGAGGCATAGTGGCCTACAATCTATATTGACAATTGATATGTCAAAAATCTTGTTGCCTAACGAGCAGCAAATGTGGCTTAACTCTGCTGATCACTGTGGTTCCATATCTGTACAAAATCTGATCTGCTTTGCTTGACTGTAAGCATGCTGCTAGAGAATGAATGAAAGAAACCTAGAAAGTATGTTAGAGTACCAGAAGTTACTTAAGAGTTAAACCAACAAGATATATGAAATCCTATTTACTCAGAGTTTTTTATTGCTGACCTCTGTATCAGCTCAACTTAATTGGTAGTGCTGTTGCCTGGAATCAGAAATCTGAGGTTTGTAGCTACATTCAAGACTCTAGCTCAGAATCTTGTCTCATCATTCAGTACACTACCTAGGAACTGTTGCTGCAGTGATACTGACCATTGAGTTTGAAGCTCTTTGCGGTTAAAGGTACTGAAATCCTTATTAAAGTGGAAGTTGTGGATTGTCTGGATAGCAAAAAAATCAAAAGGTTGTCAATATGGTCTCATGACAAAATGGTCGTGTCAGTCTTTTGTTAGTCTCAGCTGGTTTTCTTTGAGGGAATGGCAATGCAGTTCTATAGAGAGAAAGCTTTGGAGACTGTGCACTTGGGTTTTGGTGAATTCTTTGGCATTGTTCCTTTGAAGCTAGTACTGACTGTGAAAATCGGAGACAGTAGAAATGTTTTGCCTCAGAGATATAATTGGTCAGTTGAAAGAGCTTTGAGGGTGGGAGAGGGTTTGTCATCAAGTGGCAGTTTAATTCCTTATTATAATACCTATAAGAATATACTGATGCATTCTGATTATGGGTGAATGAGTTTCCTTTTTTCAGCCTCCTTGGTTGATGTCAACAAAGATTTAAGTTGTTTTTGGCACAAAGCTGTATCTTTCTCTAGTCAGTTAAAACGAAGTTCAGTAACTTTTCTTTATAAACAATAAGTAACCAATCACGAGGTTTTCTTGAGTTAAAGCAACAAGTTTAATACTTGCTAACTGAAGAGAAATAATAAAGAGGCAACATCAAGCATAATAGCCTCCCTGTTGTCACTTGGACCTTTTTCATATGTATGAAAGCACATATGTATGAAAGCACCCATGTACAAAGTTAGAAGGGGATAGTGTCCAGTATTAAGGAAATTTTTTAAAAACTTCTTAACATCCTATGGGTGTTCCCAAGGCATGTTATTGAAACTTGAGACAGCAGTTGGTAAGTTGGAGTCTTGAGTGCAATCAGCAGTAGTTAATATTAGTTATTTATTTGAAGTCCTCAGTTTGCTCTTCATCTTTTCTAGTTAATGCTGTCAAACGGAGCACTGTTCTTCTTAAGACTGTGTTCAAGTCTGCATTCTTAATTCCATCTATTTTGGTCTAGCTAAGAAAAATCCAAGAAAAAGAAGCTGTTGTATAGTCCAAGACTGTGGAGGTAATTGTTTCCAGGTTTGATAACTGCAGTAGATGTTTCATCTCTAACATGTGAGGATTCTCATGGTTGTGTAAATCAAATTGGTGGTGAAAATCTTTTCACGCATCCCCTCAGGATCTGATCAACTGATTTTATTGGCCTTGAAGAAAGTGTGAATTTTAGCTGAAGCCTATCTTTGATCAAATCCATGTCAGTTTTATGTGCATTGTGACTTTTATCCAGCTTGTGTGGTTCAGATAAAGGGCGTTTGGTGCTGTTGGTGAATTATGACTGCTCCCACTGCACCCCCGCCCCCACCCCCAGAAGTTTAGAATGTGACTTTATCTTTATTTAAATTGGATTTAAAATGTGATCTTTTTAAAATCTGTCAAAATAGGTAACTGCCTGATTAACCTGTACAGTTGGCTGGCTCTGATCAGGTGATTCCTGAGGCCATTTTTAAGTCAATGTTTCTGTCCACGAAAATGTTAGATGTTAAATCAGTTGCTGAAATTCACAGATCAGTAGTAAGTACTTTGTTATGATGGGTGTAGACAAACTATAATACATCTATAATTAGAGTTTATAACTTATTCACCCAGGTTTTCCAGTAACATTAGCCATATTTAGTTTATAAGTCTCCAAAGCTGCTGGTACATTGTTAAGCTTTTACCTTGTATATATTTCTCCAGTGTTGGAGGTTAGAAGTGAGCCTAACCTGTTATCAGATATTCATTTAGTTGCAGTGAGGTTCAGGGTTGAACATAAACCTTGGAAATTGGTTTGCTAGATACAGTTTGCATCACCATATTGTTTCCTTGACTTCAGCAAATAGAATAATCAGTCATTTTTTTATCCCAGCTGCTAACAATTAGTAAGGCTCACGAAATAAGAGAAGCAAAAGAGAGATCAGAATAAAATAAATTAAATTGTGTCACAAGAATTTCCTGTCTTCCGCAATGGATCAATGATCAGGTTGTCTGTTGTAGTGATGTTGGTTGAGAGAGAGATATTTGTCAAGGCGCCCGGGAGGTCTTTAAACAGCATCTGGAATCTTTTACATACATCTGGCACCTCAGTTTAATGTATAATCTGAAAGAGAGCTTCTGTGACAGTGCAGCAATCCCATAGTCCTTCCTCGATTGTATGTTCAGTTTGATTCAGTAGACCTTTGAACCCATGGCCTTGTAACTTGAAGTGAGAGTTCGGCCACTTTTCATGTGTCTGTGTGTCTCTGCAAGGGGCTTTGTGGTGCCTGATATCAGTGGAAGGATCGAGTATATGATCCCAGGTCATCTGGCCCCTTTTACATTCATGTGCTCCCAAAATTGTTGTTCATTGAAATTAGTTATACTGCATTTCAGTCAGTATCTGCTTTTTTTTAATTCAAAATTTGAAAATCAAACATTCATTTAGAGTCAGAGGGATGTACAGCATGGAAACAGACCCTTCGGTCCAACTTGTCCATGCCGACCAGATATCCCAACCCAATCTAGTCCCACAGAACCGAGAGAATGTATTGATTTGCACCCTAACATTAGGAATAACAAAATGAATTGCATTCAACTGCAGAGGTTTTTCATGAAAATCTTTGAATGAAGAGCACATTCAATTCTCCTTCAATTCTCTGGTGTATCCCAGTTTCAATCTCTTACAACTTATTGGATGTACCTTCATCAGCCGAAGCCCAAAGCTCTGGAATTTCCTAGATCCTTCTGCCTCCTTCAATTCCCTTTCAGAGACCTATTGAAATCTTTGACCAAGCTTTTGTTCATTTGCCCAAGAGCTCCTTATGTGGATCAGTGTCCAATTATGTTTTATGATGTTTGATAATGTACCTTTCGTTATTTTCCTACTTTAAAGATGCGATTTAAAAACAGGTTTGTATTTGTTGGAAGAACACAGTTGAAGGATGGGTTATTCTACATAAGTTGCCATGGAAATTAAAATGTAACAATACATCAGAAGGGCTGCTTAAGCCATGCGTGTTGTTCAGCTTAAGGTGAAATAGGCAACATAATAATACCGCTTTAATTTTCCTGTGGTATCAGTCGAAGTTTGAGGAACAGTGCTATTTGTGGGGCTGAATTCTAATTCTTTTCCATTTTTACAGACGATTCGAGTTTGGTGAACCAGAACCCATGCTACACGGGAACCCATGGATGTGACACCAATGCCGCATGTCGCCCAGGACAGGGGAATCGGTTCACTTGTGAATGTTCTGCTGGTTTTTATGGAGATGGCCGGACTTGCTATGGTACAAAGGAAACTGGTGAAACAGGCTGCAACTTCTTTAAAATATGCTCTTTGGTCCTATCCACCTTCAGAGAAGAACAACATTAATGTCCTTCCCCCTCCATATGTGATCATGTTGGGAGCTTTCTCAATTGGTGCTGGTCATTTTGCATTGGATTTATACCACCCAGTGTCCATTTGACCCAGCTGGCCTGTGCCAGTGTTTCTATTGTACATGACCTCCTCGAAACAGATGTCACCTCCCCTATTACCATATACTTGTCTTCCTATTGCTGTAAATTAACAAAATAATGGAAAGAAAAGGTTTTTTTCATGCAGTGGGTGTCTTAAAATTATATGAATTGATGATGTTGGCATTGCTGGAAAGGCCAGAATTTGTTGTCCATCCCTAATTACACTTGAACAGAGTAGCTTGCTGGGTAAGGTCAAAGGGTATTTAAGAGCCAACCACATGACTGTATGTTTGGAGTCACAGGGGAACTAAAGCAGGTTAGTATCCCAGAGTTTCTTCTCTGAAGGACATTGGTGAGCCAAGTGTGTCTTCACAGCCGTTGGTGATAATTTCACAGGTCTCTATTACTGATGTTAGTTTTATGTTCCAGGTTTATAAAATTAATTTTAAATTCTGCATGCTTGCACAGAGGAATTTCAATCTGTGTCCCCAGTGCTTTAGCCTGGACGTCTGGATTACCAGTGCAGTGATATTGCTGCTAAAGCACTGCCCCCCCTCATCATTGATGTCTGGAACGTGTTGCCTGAGACTATAGTAGAAGATTCATTTGAAATATTCAGAAGGGATTAAACTCTTAACTGAAAAAGAAGACTATGCAGGGTTACCAGGAGAAGGCAGAAAAATGACACTAAAGGAATTGCTCGTTTGGAGAGCTGGCCTGAATGGCCTGAAAAGTCTCCATCAGCACTATAACAAATCTGTGTTTCTCTGAATTTTAGCCTGAAGGAGTTGTAGAATCTGAAGTTGTGGTGAGGTTTCTGTCTCTCCTGTTACTTGTAAAAATCTGCATGAGCTCAAACCAGAATAGTTGCAGATGTCTTTATTTAAATTTCATGGGGACTGTCTTCAGTTTTGGTGAATTTCTGGGAGAGGGGGACCTGTACAATTCAATTTATATTGCTAGAATGAGACTTGTCACTTAAGCATTTGGCTTTGTTCATTGGACAAATACAAGAATGACAAGAATGTCAAATGATGGTAAACTGTAGGTTTTCCAGATTCCAGGAATTCAAGAAAAGGTGGAAGTGTTGAAAAAATCTTGCATTTTCAAAGAACAAATTCTTGCAAATAAATGTATGTTACTAAATAAGTGAGACTGATTATCTTAAAATGGTTGTTAGTGTCACTCCGGATGAAGGGCTTATGCCCCAAAACGTTTCTCAGATGCTGCCTGACCTGCTGTATTTTTCCAGCACCACACTTTTCGACTCGGACCTCCAGCATCTGCACTCCTCACTTTCTCCTAGTCTCTATTAGTCCAGTCAGGATTGTTCAGCAATTCCTACCAAGTTGCAGAAACACATCTATCAGTAGACGTCTAAAACAACTGAGAGGGCCCGAGGTAATGTAAGAAAAATAACTGAAGATATGAGTTCAGGACTGGGGCAGAGTGATTCGGGACTTTGGGCGAGGGACAAAAGGGAAGTGCAGAAACCGCTGATCAAAGGGTACATACCTCAGAATAATACTGACATGGCTGTATTTTATTCAGTTTCTGTAATACATATCTTCTTTGCATACTGAATACATTGGAAATGTTCGCTGAAAGATGGGCAAATATGAGTTATATTCTGTAAAGCATATTGATTGTTGCTTAAAGAACTATAAATACCAGAGACTGGCTTTGACATGGAATGATTCCTGGTGTAGAGCAGCCTAAAGAAGTTCTTAAATTGAGAAGTCAAAATTATAATTATTTCCATTTGCTCTGAATATTCTTTCTTAAGTCTATCACCTCTTGCCTTTCTGTCACAATATTTCCTTCTGTGGTGCAGTATCAAATTTTGTCTAATACCAGAACCTGTGATGAGCCTTCTAAATATTTTACTAAGTTAAAAGGTGCTATAAAAATTTGAGTTGTTCCTCTTGAAGAAAAGTTCACAACCAAAGATTTTACATACCTTATATACTCGTGTAAGGTTGATCTCCTGTTCCCCTGTTTTTGGCCAAACAAATCTTGTATTTTCCATATATCCCATGTAAAAGTCAGCCCTACTATGTTGGATTACAAACCACGTGCAAAGGAAACTGCATGTTCTAAGGAAGGGTCACTGGACCCAAAACATTAACTCAAATTTCTCTTCACAGATGCTGCCAGACTTACTGAGCTTTTCCAGCAAATTATGTTTTTGTTTCTGATTTACAGCATTTGCAGTTTTTTTGGTTTTTATCTTAAACTTTGGGTAAGGCAAGAAATAAATTGCATTAAATGGCATAGAACTATGTGTGTGTCAAAACATTTCTATTTTTAAAATTATTACTAAGCTTAAAAAGCAATTATGCTCCTTGATCTCTGCCGGATAAAGTTCCATGTGCTGTTATTCCTTATCAGATGTTGATGAATGCAGAGATGATCCTTCCATTTGTGGAAATTATGCTGTCTGTAACAATCAGCCAGGAACTTTCCGATGTGAATGTTTCACAGGTTATCAGTTTGCAGAAGATGGCCGAACCTGTGTGGGTAAGTTGTACTTCTTGAATATGAAACGTTATTTATATTTGCAGTGTTTTTCACAGTGTACTTAGGAAGAACTTATGGAAGTCAAAACAATTATACAGTGGAAATGGAAGATTGTTTGTTTTAAAACAGTAAATGAGGCATCAGAAACCGAGGATTGTATGACTGATAAGATGCTTGTTCGGCCCATATCATGTATGTGCTGACCTTTTTTGAAAGAGCTATTTAATTATTTCCACTCTCTTAGTCATTTGCCACAACCTGCGTTTTTTTTTGTTTGTCTCCAGCATATTTATCCAATTCCTGTTTGAAAGAAATTGGGGCAGTGCATTCCGGGTCAAAACTAGCTGCGTGGCCAGATTTAAAAACAAAAAAATAAAAACTCCTTCATCTCCTTTCTGTTTCTTTTGCTGATTGCCTTAAATCTCTGTCTTCTGGTTACTGACCTTATTAACATTAAGAACTTTATCCATGTCTGTTTGAGCAAAACCATTGTTGGTTTTTTCATTCTGTCTTTACAAAATTCATGCCTTCTGTCCATTCATGGGATGAGGAGTCGACTTCTAAACTTATTTAGAGGCCAATAGACCCACTCTTTTCATTCGGTGTTTATGCTTGAATGCAATGTTTACCTCTGCTAAGGACCCATTAACACTTCATCCCTGTTCATCACTTTGGCTGCACTCTTAAGTTCTTTTTTTCTCTCCATTTAATGACTTACAATTCAGTCTCCTTATCCAATTACTTAATCCATTGCTGTGTTGATCTTTGGTGAACCATTGCATTTGTTCCCAGTTTAGGAGTTTTCATTACTCAGAGTTATGTA